>NC_068989.1:24728667-24730327 GCF_001194135.2 Octopus bimaculoides
ATATATATATATATATATATATATATATACACACACAATATGAATAATAAGGATTACTACGAAGTTGCATAGCATTACCTTTAATTCTTTAATCCATATACCTTAAGTGTATATATGTATATATGTAATGTATGTATTCACTTTTGACGAGTCAATGAGCAAGTTGGTCTATGTAAGGCCGTATATGAATTAAAGAATTAAAGATAATGCTGTGCAACTTTGTAGTAATCCTTAATATTAATATTGTTAATATTTATACTCAAGGAAACCTGTATGGTTAAGGAAATATATTCTGAGTTACCCAACAGAATATTCCTCTAATTTCTTATCTTATAAGAACTTTATTAGATTTACACGTTAACCGTTGAATAACATATTTTGAATACCTGAGAGCAAACCGGTAATCGGTTTGGGGTAATCCTTTATTATTCACACACACACACGCGCGCGCGCATGTACACACACATACATATATACACGCGGCTATGAGTGATAGGCACACACACACACACACACACACACACACACACACACACACACACACACACACACACACAGAGGTGAAACTGAAAGTAAGTTCCTGAGATCACATCTAACTCCAGCAATCTGTTACTCTGGCGTGTGCTGCTGCTCCGCAATAAATTATGCAGACGCTCTGTTTGGGAGGATCAAGCGATGGGAAAAAGTTGAAACAGCGTTAAACAAACGCTATTCCCGATTATTGATTACTAGAAACTCACCAACACACACAGCCTGCACCTTCTCGCATACATTGCTCCACTCTACTGGTATAAGACGGGAGGTTGTCTGCGGAGTTGAAATGACTAATACTGTTAATGATGAATATCACTTCTTCCATGCACTGTAATCAAGGCCTCAACGAATGAAAGGAAAGCAGAATAGTAATATTAAATGATAACAAACCAAAATTTGGTTGTATGATGAAACCACAATAAAATAAAACTACTGAACTAAGCTAATACTAGCAGTACCCGTGGAAATTCCACGGTTATTTGGAAAACTTTACGATGAAATTGTATATTTTTGTGAAGGAATTAAATTTTTGCAATGATGTAAAAGTCCTCATGGCTAGTATTAAAGGTGCAATTTCAGGTAGCAACGTTTAAGAAAGCGATATTCTTATATCTACTTTCTGAGCTATCTATTTTTTAAAAATAAATTTTCGTGAAGAAGCAGTGTTGACCTTTATAATATTTTCAGCTCTCTCATTCTCTTTAGTAATCTCTCTCTCTCTATTTTTGCCTGACTTCTCGACTATACAACGTCCCCTTCTTTACGCTAAACACGTTCTATCACTTTCTCCCCACCTCCCTTTGGTCTATATTTTTGTGAAGGAATTGATCTTTGCAATGGTGTAAAAGTCCTCATAGGTAGTATTAAAGGTGCAATTTCAGGTAGCAACATTTCAAAAAGCGGTATTCTTATATCTACTCTCTGATTTAGCTATTTAAAAAAAAAATTCCGTTAAGAAACAGTATTGACATTTATAGCATTTTCATTTCCCTCGTTCTCTTCAATAATCTCTCTCTCTCCCTCTCTCTTTCTGTCCCTCTCTCTTTCTGTCCCTCTCTCTTTCTGTCCCTCTCTCTTTCTGTCCCTCTCTCTTTCTGTCCCTCTCTCTTTCTGTCCCTCTCTCTTT
>NC_068989.1:24730337-24732992 GCF_001194135.2 Octopus bimaculoides
CTTTCTGTCCCTCTCTCTTTCTGTCCCTCTCTCTTTCTGTCCCTCTCTCTTTCTGTCCCTCTCTCTTTCTCTCCCTCTCTCTCTTTCTCTCCCTCTCTCTCTTTCTCCCACTCTCTATATTTTTGCCTTTCCTCTCGACTACACCACGTCCCCTTCTTTACACTAAACACGTTCTAGCTCTTTCTCTCCAACTCTCTTTTCAACAAACTATTTTACCACATAATAGCAATCCTTTTCTTCTAGCACTTCTCTCTTTCTTTCCCGCTTTTCACTTCTCTCTTCAACTAATCACCTCACAGTGTCATGCATCTGACCTTAGCCTATTAATATTATATACTATTCAACTTGTGACAATATATGTGTCTGAGTGTCACGCTTTTAACAACCTTAACTATATAACTAAACCGAAAACATAATCGAAATAGTCAATATAGTGAAACAATTTTTATGAAAATAACTGTATATATCAAAATTGTTAAGTATATAAACAAATTGGCTTCTTGTTTCTCTGGGATTAGTCAAATTGATGCAGACATCTCTGATGAGAACTCAATACGCTTCAATAATCGATTAAGGCTGTTCATTTTTTCAATCTACGGAGAAATAGCTAAATTTGCTGTTTCGATATTTACTACGTGGTCTACATATATCATACCTTGATATATATATCATACCAGAATGAATAATCCTGCAACGAACTGGCGTCCCGTCCACATGGGGAATTTATACGCCAGGAAACCAGGAAACCAGTCCTTATGAGTCGGCATGACTCAAGGAGATGACTAGTTTTTTGCACCTTGATACTGTGTGGACTGATATCCACGTTGACAGGTCCCTAATATTAAAAAAGAGTTCATACTTAATTATTAACTCCAATTCTCTATTATAGCTGAAATTGTCGATCATATAAACACATGGGCTACTTGTTTCTCTGGGATTCGTCAAATTGATGTAAACATCTCTGATGAAAATCTTACAAGATTCGAAAATTAATTAAGCTTGTTCATCAGTTTTTCAACATACGGAGAAATAGTTACAGGCTCCTAATATTAAATAAAAAGTTAACACGGAGAAATAGTTCAATTAATCCCTGTTTATATATCTACTACATAGGATTCATATATAAAAATGTGGAATTCCTAATAATAATAATAATAATAATAATAATACCTGTTTATTTATCTACTACATAGGATTCATATATAAAAATGTGGAATTCCTAATAATAATAATAATAATAATAATAATAATAATAATAATAATAATAATAATAAAAATATTCAGACAAATACATAACAAAAACACCAGGACTTACAAATATATATAACATACAGAAAATTGCACTACTGGACACTGCACACATCCTACGTAAAACACTTTCAATACAGTAACCATAAGAGCATCACAGCAAACCACAGCACATACCCAAGGCACACAGAGCTGCGCTCGGTAGTGAAGTGAAAGCACGTTATAAAAATAAAAATACTGAACAATAATAATAATAATAATAATGATAAGCGTCTTCTGAGTTATAACTGTCATATCTGTTGCTCGTTTTTTTCTTTCTCTAAGTGTTTCCTTTGATATTTCTTATATAGGAGTTGCTTATGTAACGGACACAGTGACGGGAAAATGCAAAGTACGGCCAATACCACACTCAAATCTTGATTCAACAGAATTAAACCCCCACGAAGTCAGAATGGCAACTGCTCAACATTTTTTTGAATTTCCAAAAGATAAATATTCATATGAAGGGATTGTAAGTACGCTTATGTATAGAGTGAACAGCACGTATGTATATGTGTACGTATGGGTGCTTTTGCATGAAAATATTTTTGAATGTACGTGTGTATGTATGCCTGTGTGTCTATGTATGTGTGCATATATGCATATATATATATGTACATATGTTTGTAAGTATATATCTATCTGTCTTTTGGGATTTAAGATTTCTGTCTTAGGGATTTATTTAAGATTTTTTTCTTTGCAGATTTCAAACCGGCTTCTAACGAAATATCTTAGCACTTTTGTTTATGTCCTCACAACTGCGGGCGTTTATGGGTACCTGTTTTATTTGTGTATGCTTATGTGTATGCATCAGAACAAACATACATTCAGGTAGCTGGTGTACATGTTACATTAGTACATAAATGTGAGCTTGATTTCTGTTTATGTGGCTGCTGCGTGTGCAGTCCATATGTATATATATGGCGGTGTGTATATCTTGATCAAGAATCGAGAATCACCAAAGTGTTTTACAAATTTTCACTGTTCCTCTACTTCATTGTATTTGGAGAATGTGAATCAGATTACAATGTCCTTTTCTGAAGAACCCAAGTATTTCTAGGTTTCTATGCAAATATATTCTTACGTAGCCCAGTGCCAATATGATAATAAAAAAATAGAACACGCATGCTCTTCAGATTATTGATAAAAAATATGACAGTATATGCTACAAAAACTGCAATACATATATACACACAAACACACAGACACACATACACAGTCAGACAGACAGACACAGTAATTAATGTATGCCTACTAATAAGTGTTTTTCTCTGTCTTGTCGCCTAAAACGAAGCCTTAATATAGTATAAAGTTATATCCAAATACCCAAATATATACATATGTATATATATGCATATATATAGATCG
>NC_068989.1:24733496-24736181 GCF_001194135.2 Octopus bimaculoides
ACGAGCTGGCAGAAATGTTAGCACACCGGGCGAAATGTTTAGCGGTATTTCGTCTGTCTTTACGTTCTGAGTTCAAATTCCACTGAGGTTGACTTTGCCTTTCATCCTTTCGGGGTCGATAAATTAAGTACCAGTTGCGTAATGGGGTCGATCTAATCGACTGGCCCCCCTCCCCCAAAATTTCGGGCCTTATGCCTAGAGTAGAAAACAATACATTGTTTTATATATAATCATCCAAATTCGTTGACACACACACACACACACACACACACACACACACACACACACACACACACATATATACAGGTATGTTGATGCAAACAAAAAAGTAGAACTCAGAATATGAGTATATGCATATTCTACTCGTACTGAGCAGAAGTAATAGAGTAACTCAAGGTCCGAGAGTTTTGTGCGTTGGCACTTATCAAACTTTGATTAGTGCCAACACACGAAGCTCTCGGATCTGAAGTCACTCTATTACGTCTGCTAAATATTAATATATATATATATATATATAGAGCCTCCAAATCAAAAAGAAACGCTTCGAGTCTACGTTCTTGTACATGAAAAATAGATGAGAAAAGAAAAAAGAAAATATGGGAAGAAAAAGAAAAAAAAAATTATGAAGGTTACCCTGATTACTATGCATAAAAGTTGGTTCGAAGCATGTGTGGCAAGAGAGACAAAAATGGCCTGGCGTATGTGTGTGTGAGCACAAGCACGAGTGTGTGTGTGTGTGTGTGTGTGTGAGTATGAAGCTAATTTGTGCGTGTGAACAAGCACTTGTCTGTTTGTATGTAGTCAATTTTTGCACGTGTACGTGCACGGGAGCATGTTTGTATGTGTGTGTGTGTTCCTGTTTATGTGTGTGTGCATGCGTAAGAGGCTATCAGATATATATATATACATATACATACATATGTGCGTTCTTTTATCGGTGTGAGTGTTCCCCCGCGTGTTTAAATATCTAAGTGAATGTATATATGTTTGTGCATGTGTATGTATATATTTATGTGTGTGTGTGTGTGTGTGTGTGTGTGCGTGTGTATATCAGGATGCAAGCCTCTCTTATGTATTTGTGTGTGTATTCGTTTCTTTATATATGTGAATGCGATGTACATACTCGAGTCTAAACTTCTGGAGTACTTTCAAAGTTCTATTAGTAAGTAATAATGGCAATTTCCTAATTGGTGATGTCCTTTCTGATTTTGCGAAGACGAGATTCTCAAGACTGGAAGTAAGATAATTTGTTATATAACAGAATGTCTCATTAATGTAAATTTATAGCCTGGTTGTAGTAGTTTAAGACAATTTAGTTTGCTATAGATATGTTTTCTTTTACGTTTGTATGAGTTTTTGTACGCATGTATGTATGCATATGCCTGTGTGTATGTATGTATGCATGTATGTATATATGTATGTATGTTTGTGCATTTATGTATGTATGTGAAATGCATGTGTATGCTGGGTACTGCCATGCATACATACATACATACATACATACATACACACACACACACACACACACACACACACACACACACACACACACACACACACACACACACACGCACACGCGGCGAGCTGGCAGAATCGTTAGCAAGCCGGGCGAAATGCTTAGCGGTATTTCGTCTGCCGCTACGTTCTGAGTTCAAATTCCGCCGAGGTCGACTTTGCCTTTCATCCTTTCGGGGTCGATTAAATAAGTACCAGTTACGCACTAGGGTCGATGTAATCGACTTAATCCGTTTGTCTGTCCTTGTTTGTCCCCTCTGTGTGTAGCCCCTTGTGGGTAGTAAAGAAATAACATACATACACACACGCACAGACGCGCGTGCGCGCCCACACATATCTGGCCGTGTGTTAAGAAGCACGTTTTCTAACCACATGTTCCGGGTTCAGTCCCACTACGTGGCATCTTGAACATAAAGTCTCAACAGGAGTTGGTGTGTTTATGTCCCTGTAACTTAGCGTTTCGGCAAAATGGACCAATAGAATAAGTACCAGTCTAATGAATGAAACAAAGAAAAAAAAAGATATGTGTACATCAGGCACGTGCCGTGAGTAATTAATCAGGGTAGGCAGTTGGTGACATTTATGTAGTAAAACACGAAAAATAAGCGAAACACAGGTGCACGACTGAGTTGGAGGCATAGTTACTTCTGTCTTTATAGCGCGTAAAGTCAACGTTGTAGGAATGAATGTTCGCAGCACGTGTACTACAGCAGTACTATGCATAGTTTTAATATTGAGATTGAAAGGCAAGGGTGAATTATGCCTACCTAATCTACGAAAAAAAATTTTTGCATTTTATGCACAATAATCAGAGTAACCTTCATAATTTTATTGGATTAGGTGCATATTTTGCCATAAAAGGAAAATATTACTATCGATCTCTTTTATTCAGGGTAGGCACTGCCTACCTTGCCTACCCAGGCGGCTCGTCCCTGGTGTTCATATATATATATATATATATATTTGTATCATTATATTTGTCGATAAAAGTTTGAATACATTTCGTGTATATGCGTTAAGTGCGTTTTAGAATTATTAGAAAAAACCTGTTTCAGAAATCTTCCCAACACTAGTCTCTAAATATGTCTTTACTTTAGATATTTTCATTTTTAAGCAGCAGGTCAGCCGTGGTTGAACAGATGTTTAATCAAAATTATTCAAACGAAGACA
>NC_068989.1:24738119-24743802 GCF_001194135.2 Octopus bimaculoides
ACCACCACCACCACCACCACCACCACTACCATCACCACGACGACCACCACCATGAACAACAACAACAGCAGCAACAGCAACAGCAGCAGCAGCAACAGCAGCAGCAGCAACAGCAACAACAACAGAAACATCAAGAAAGACGAAGCCCTTTTATGTTTTGTCTCTCTTGCTAGAAATAACTTGAATATCTTTTAACCACGCTCCCAACAGTTTTAAATAGTTACAAAACTATTACAGCTCTCTATACAACTCAAAGGAAAGATCGGGCGTTGACGGAAAAAACCCCATTTTCTCATAGGCCTTCTTAGTCAGGTTTGACTCGGGGGTTAAACATGAGCAACATCTGGAACAATTGCATCAACAGCAACGTCAGCAACAACAACAAGGATGGCAACTTGGCAGAATCATTACAACAACGGACAAAACACTTAACGGCATTTTCCTCGACTCTTTATGTTCTTAGTTGGAACCTCTTTGAGATCAATATTACTCTTCATCCTTTTTTTACCGATAAAAGAGACTACCAGTTAAAGTACTGGAGCCAACGGGGACAACTAATTCATCTCCTAATAATTATTGTTCTTGTACCAAATTGGAAACCATACTACACACACTCACACACACATGTATATGTATGTACGTGTGTGTGTGTGTGTGTGTGTGTGCGTGCGTGTGAGTATGACCAATCAGCTATCAGATTTCTGATAAAATCGCTGTGTACATTAAGCCATTCAAAAACATCTTTCTGTATTATAAAAAGATTGATCCTTTTTCGTATTAAGTTAAAAAATGTAAGTGGATTTCACTCAGTTTCGATGATGAGTACTTACCTGCTCGATCGATTGAACTACCTACTCTTTGAATTTGCGTAATAGCGGCTGATTATTACATGAATTCTTCCTGACAGTTTTCGCTAACTCAGTTTCACTCACAAAGCTTGGGCCAACCCGAGGCAGTAGTAAAAGAAACTAAAAAATACATTTACTCAAGATGTTATATAGTGATTCCTTAATGGTCTTAATTCGGCTATTTTACGTCTACTACTCCCTCACATGAACACGCATTTTACTTCATATATATTTTTGATAACATTAATTTAGTACTTATCTATGTATGCATAATGCACTTTCCTGCATTTGTTTGTCACCGCATCTCTGAAACTGCTGTGAAATACTACCTTGAGCTTTCTTCTTTCTCATAAATTGTATTTTCACACATGAAATTTCTGGGTACTTACATGTTTATGAGGGACTACCATGGACTATCTTTCTTCCTAATTATATTTATATACATATCTCTGTAGCATTTATAAATGTCATTAACAATTGCTTGTACATTATGTATGTATGTATGTATGTATGTATGTATGTATGTATGTATGTATGTATGTATCTGTCTGTCTGTTTGCCTGCCTGTCTGCCTGTCTGTTTGCCTGTCTGTCTGTCTGGCTAGCTGGCTAGGTGGCTGGCTATCTGTTTTCTGCACAGGCATACACCTATATAATTTTAACTATATTTCAGGGTAAGTCCGTCGAGAGCCAAGTGATACGTTCAAGCTCCGTCCCAGTTCAATTCAACGTTCATCTTCCTGATGTAAGTTTGTCTATATTTTTTTAGAAGTGTTATGTCATTGCAGTATTGGCTGCACTGAATGCACTCCACCACAAAGTGTTGTGTTTTTAATTTCTATGCTGTATTTGAATTCCATATTACACTATCTTTATATAAATAAAATTAAAAACCTTATCCAGCATTGCAATATTTCATCTACACTTTTGAAGAAGGCAAGGAATGGGAACTTCGGAATAAAACCGAGAGCTTTAGTTTCGAATAAATGGATATTCTCATGCTACAACAGTTAAAACTAGCTTCTCGAGTTTTAGATTGAAACATTTACGCACCCACCCACCAAAACACACACACACACACACACACACACACACACACACACACACACACACACACACACACACACACACACACACACACACACACACACACACACACACACACACACACACAACGAAAGGTAACTTTGCACGAGCTCTGATAGATTCTGGGCTCATGCTCGTCGTCTGAGAACAAAGAAGATAGAGAAAGGGAGGAAACGAAAGAAAGGGAGAAGCAGGAAAAGAGAGGTAGAGAGAGTGGGAACAGAAAGTGACTTCCCTTTGACTGTAAGCTAATATATGATGGTTGGATTCAAGTGAGGATGTGACATGGGGTGTAGCGAGTGGAGTAAGTGGGATAGGAGGAATGAGACAGATGATACGGGATGAGTTACAGAGTCGACTAAGATGGAAGAAGCCAGAACGAGGGAAGAAAGTTGGAAAGAGCTATTGTCTTAAACAAGACAGACGGAAACGATGTTCAAGACAGAGGACAGAGGACGAAACTGAAGAGAATAGGAATCAAAGAATACGCAAACTCCAAGACAAATGTAAAGTAATTAAAAAAGAAAGCTTATACATAGATGCTACCTCCCTCTCATCCACGAGTGAATTACTTAAAGAACAACCTATTTGAGTATCTCCTGTCCCTTGTGAAACAGCAAGTTATAGCTCCAGCCGAAGTCAGGTGCCGTGTGATACTTAATCTACATGTAGCAAAATGAATAATAATAATAATAATAATAATAATAATATATATATATATATATATATATATATATATATATATTGGGTCATCCCATAAATAGTGCGGTTTTTAATACTTTATTTTTCAAAATTAAGATAAACAAAGTTCATTTTTAATCTAAAATATACTCTCCTTCATTTTCTACAGTGCTCTTCCATCTATCTGGTAGACTTGCAAGGCCACTCTTCCAAAATTCACTTGTCCGTGACGAAAAATATTCTTTCTACAGAATTCGTATTTTTTCCGTCCAAATGATTTTGAAGACTGCTGAATAAATGATAATCAGACGGGGCAATGTCCGGGAAATATGGTGGGTAGGGCATTGTTTCCCATTCAAACTGCTCCTGCCTTTGGAATGTCATTTTCGCTGTATGTGGCCGAGCATTATCCTGATATAAGAACACCTTTCATCTTGAAACCAAAGATGGTTGTTTTTTCTGCTAGCCCTGACTTAAACCGCTGAAGCTGCTCGCAGTAGATCTCCTTTGTTGCCGTTTGTTTTGGATTTAAAAGTTCAAAGTGGACTAAACCTTTCATATCCCACCAAACAGATAACACCTTACGTGGGTGAAGACATTCTTTAGCCTGGGGTGCTGGTGTTTCTTCTTTTCCTACCCGCTGTTTTCGGCGCTTGACATTTTTATAGAGAATCCATTTCTTGTTATCAGTCGCTATTCGGTTCAAAAGTGGTTCATTTGTGACACGTGACAGCAAAGAAGAACACACATTCACTCTCCGCGCAAGATTAGACACGGAAACTTTTTGAGGAACCCATTGACCCAATTTACTGACTTTTTTGATGATACGCAGGTGTAGATGAATGGTTGAATGACCAAATCCAAGCTTCTCTGCTAGGTCTTCAACAGTTACGATGAGATTTTGTTCCATCAAGGTTTGCAGGACGTCCTCGTCGAGCTCTACAGATCTTCTAGGACGAGGTTCGTCTTCTAGGCTCTAGTTTCCGCCTCGGAATTTCTGGAACCACCGTTGACACTGGATTACGCTTATTGTCCGGTATCTATATACTGCATTAATATTCCTCGCACTTTCCGTTGCTTTGTTGCCTTTATTGAACTCATAAATCAAAATATGCTGAATATGTTCCTTTGCCGAATATAGCAAAATATGCCGAATATGCTCCATTAAAGCTTTGAAAAAAATAACTGCTAAAATCGAACTGCGTTCTTCAAAACTTGCACTAAGAATAAGTACAAGGTAAAATTACTTTTATAGCAAGTTGATGCAGGTAGTTTATCCCGTCCCCATCCGAATTTTTGTCCATGCAATTGAAAAACCGAATTATTTATGGGATGACCTAATATATGTATGAATATGAAACGTTTTGGCAAAGCCATTTTGTCGTCGCCTTTTTGGCGTCACTGATTCGACGCTGACTTATATGTCATAAGATTTTTTAACGTTTCTCTTGAACTCCCTCACTTCTCTCTCTATTTATGTGTATAAATAGAGAAAAATATTTATGTCAACGTGTTCAATTAATAAATTGTAATATCCCTTTTTCTTACCCTCTCCCATTCTGTCTCTTACACTTTTTTCTCTGTATATATGTATTTCTGCACACATATACGTGCGTGCATGTACGTGTTTGCCTCCAACTCCAGCAAGTACTTTCGCCAAAATCGGTTGAATGTCCAGTCAGCCGTGCCAAATTGCCAGCGTCTAAACAGCTGTGCCTAATAGTATCTTCATACTTTAAAACTCCATCAGGTTTAATGTTTCACTGCTTTCTAAAGGAAGAGTTTGCCATTTTATTTAACCATTAGATGTTTGGAAGGTGTTAGGTCTAATACATAGGACATTTAACAATACCTAAGGCTTGTGGAAATTTCATAAAGATCGAGACTTTAGTTCCTGATCAAAATTCTATCCTCGGCAATTATTTTTCTATCGATATAATAGGTGGCTTTGCTTAAACAGATTATGTATTTTGTAAAGTTTTCAGAAATACACTAAAAACAACAGCCTCAACAATGTATCTTGAAGAATACAGTTCTAATCTGGAATTAATCAATTAACCATGAAGACTAAGGGAAGGCGCTAAGCGAAACATATTTTACTTCTTTCGTTCAGAACACTAATTTATTTCACTTTTAAAGTATTTATAATCACTAACCGCCAGAGCTTTATTGATTTTTACTTGCTTAATTTATGTTGTTTTTTTTTCATATACCAACGAAAAAATCTGATATTATCATTCATTTTGTTTCCTTTTTCTCTTCTTGAAATTCTTCGATTTAGGAAAGCTACTACTTCAACGTTTTCGCCTTCTCTGATATTCAACCAAGAATATATGCCTATGATGTCAGTGCATGTTACTTGCACAGTGACCGAGAAAAGTTTGCTTTGTCCATCACAAGTCAGTTTTACAATTATCTTAATTTTTTTGTTTAGTTATTTCTTTTTTTTTTTTTTTATTTCTTTTTAACTTTATTTCCTTTTTTATATTCTGAGTTCAAATCCTTCCGGGGTTATCCTTGCATTTCCTCTCTCTGGGAAACAGAAAATAAAGTACCAGCTAGAGCCAAGTATCAGTACATGTAATCGACTAACACCCTCCCCTCAACTTGCTAAATTAGAAATTCTCTTTTACGTTCTGACATCAAATCCTGCCGAGTTCACCTTCGCCTTTCGTCTCTCCACGGCCGATAAAATAAAGTGCTAGTCAAGTATTAATATCGATATAATCGATTGTCTCCTACAGTGGTCGATATAATCAACTTTCTTCAACAGGCTCCGATATAATTGAATTTACTCTACTCACAAACTTCTCACTTTGTGTATATGCTACAAACAATTATATCCTTTCATTTTTTCTTCCTTTCTGTCTAATGAAATACATTTACTTTGATCGGATAAAACGAAAGGATATTTTCTTGAAGGTCATAGAGCATAATCTATTCCAGAATATTACATGTATTACTTTAACAAGCACAAGTTTAACAAAAGTATGGATTTGAACGGCAGCTATACAGCTAACGTCATTAAAGATTTAGACTGACTTCCAACTACTATATATACATATATAT
>NC_068989.1:24743938-24745826 GCF_001194135.2 Octopus bimaculoides
ATATATATATATATATAGTGACTGAAACAAGTAAAAGAGTAAAGAGAGTAAAGAGTATGTATGTACATGTATATGTTATCTTCTACTTGTTTCAATCACTAGACTGGGGCCATGCTGGGAGCACTGTCTTGAAGAATTTTTATTCGTATGAATCGACCTCAGTACTTTTAAGGTGTTGCAGAATATCGTTATTTATAATCCTGTCCATTATCGTTGGAAGTAAAGGGCTATAGAAGTTTAGTCGGCAGTCAAAATTTGTCCTTTTAGGGAATAATCACAACATAAAACCAGATCAAAGCACTGACTCTTATAAAGTCCTCTGCGCCTAAACAGTATTCTCATTTGAAATACTTATTTAGTATTGAAGAAGGAAGATTGTGTTACGTTTATATTTTTCTCTTAAGAGAAGTGAATTAATTCATTAATTCAAACTGGGAATAGAAACCGACAGTGTGTACAGAATTTAAAGGAAGCTTACCTCTTTCTCTACTGGGTTCGCTATAATTACGGAACACTGTTTAAATCTACATTTCTTTAACAAACTGTAAGTTGAGTTACAGTAAAGAAGAGGTTTAGGGTTTCAATCAGTTGACTGAGATAGCTCAAAACGTAATAAAGATTGTGAGGGAATGCAGCAGGATTAATAATTCTGAAAGGTGTTCATATCTACCTGTCACCGCTCCAGAGTAGATATCATTTAACCATAGGTAACCATTACTCCAAATCAAATTAACTATAAACATGCTTTGAAAATAATGACCATTATCATAAGCAAACACCAACATATACACATTAATTATTTTTTTATCATCCTTTATTCTTTTCATTTCTATTTCCAGACTTGATCAAACTATATGTTAAACAGAACACAGATAGGTTTAAGTTTTTTGTTATATCGGCAATATCTACGACCATTGAAATTCGTCCATTAAGAATTCAGAATTTAAAGGTAGTATATTTTAATACTGTGATCGTTGTTAAATTTAAGTTTGTTATTATGTATTGTTTCACCGTAGATCAACATAATCGATCCGATATATGGCACAATGTAGATAATTGTATGATTAAGCACAATTCTCATATTCTTTGATCTAGACTAATCATGCCTCGTCCTAATGGTGGATGAGGCTATTGTGCAGGGACTTAACGCATGGGCGTGCAGTGTGAAAGTCTGAACAAATTGTTTTTTTCTCCACTATTGAGTCTGTTTGTGTGAGGCGGTAGATTATAGTGATGGTTGCGTACGAAATAACCGAGGATTACTTTGTTGGAGCTTGTCATTTGTAACCTCTACTTATTAGTGATGTGCCTCTCAGCATAATGCTTGGAACTAATAAAAACATGTCTTCATTCTGTTGATAGTTTTATGTGTACACATATTTTTATATTGTCTAGATTCAGGGAAAGAGCGAGTGTTTTAAGGATGGTGTTAAGGTAAAGAGCATTGCAGGTGCATATTTACATGATATTCGGAGATATTTGTAGTGGTTGGAAGTTGTTGATGCAATAACAAACTGTCTCCACCATATTCTCAGGTGCTATTCCGTTTTGAAATCCTGTATTTTTTTTCTTTAACTGGTGAGAGAAATAACGCAGGAAGTAAACTCCCAGATAACTGACACGATATTTCAAACTCTGCCGAAGCTATATCTCTTTCACTTATGTTGTCAATATGAATGGCGTCAATGTCAAAACACAACATTTTTAGCAAACAACCATTAAATCCAGAATGTTTATTGCTTTGTTATAAATGTACCAAATATTATATTTGCTCCATTCTTATTTATGGTGCTGGCAGAGAGTGGGAATTCAAATTAGTAAGAGCAACGATCTTACTTGAGAGAAATGCAAAATTTATGCGTACTTCAGACACTCTTATATATATATA
>NC_068989.1:24746180-24748903 GCF_001194135.2 Octopus bimaculoides
TATGTATATGTATGTATGTATATGTATAAACAAAGTTAGAGAAATAATAACAACAAAACAAACAGCTTTGATACTCTCACATTCCATTCGTTATGTCACACAAAAAAAAAAAAACGACGGCATCGGTTTCTGAGAGTTAGTAAATAAGGTGATTCATCTCAATGAAGGTGAAAGAAATAAAATAACTACTCTAATAATATGTGAACTCTGAAAATCGATTTGTGAAAAATAGACATTCAGAATTCTGATACCAAAGTAATTTGAGATTCGTTTGCAATATCGACCTTCTTACCGATATGGTTATCATTTCAAATATTCAGAAATTGCCGAACTGTAGTTCTTATTCTCTATTTCGTTATAAAGATGGAACGATAAGCTGACTGCAGTGATCGGAAGCTTAACTTATCATTAATTATTAATGAATTTTGGATGTTTCAAATGCAACTCTTTCATGGAAGCTTGGACTAGCTCTAAGGATTCTTAATGTTTGGATAATCTTGATGCATGCAAGCAATTATATCTGATGGTACTTTCGAAATTATTGATAATTGATCTTTTATCGTGACCTTTTCATTTTATTTCTTTTAAACAATATATTTAGGACTACATTATATAATATACTCTCTTTTTTAGACTGTAACGTATCACTTCTGGTAAAATTTGTATGTTATTTTTTTACAAGTTAAAACGAGTGCATAACGGTAAGTCTTGGAATGATTGGTTATTACAAGGGAAAAGATGAATCTTTGAAGTTAATTATAACGTTAATGAAAGATATTGCAAAAACCGAAAAACATTTGTGCGAGGTGGAGTTTTTGTTTAAAATACGAAAGAATATTAATTATCGTGATGCGACCTGAAGATCAGAAAAGTAATATACATGCTCCATTCCCTGATTTGGAAATAATGCATGATAGAATCAAAGAATCTACCGCATTTATTTTCGGAAGGTGAAGTAGCCAAGTGTGATAGTTGGTTATAAATGCAACACAATATCATTGTTAGGATGGTAATTGCATATCACCCTAGCAACAACTTTCTTCAGAAATCAATCAAGTGATTGATGCTTCGCATATCTTCCACACTCTGTGATGTGTTAATGACAGAAAAGATACTTCCTAATGACTCAACAAATCTAGTTATAATGAAGCCTTAAGGAACAAAAGAGTTCAGCTTTAAATTCAAAGACTGTATTTTGAAGTTGACAGATGATCTATTAGCTCACAAAACTACGTTAGAGTTCTTCAGTGGAATTTAGTCTAGAATAGAAATACTAAGAATGAGGTTTAAATTTTTAATCTACCAACACGAATCCAACGAAATAATCGGATTGTCTTTATTTGCTTTAAGCTTGATTTTCAATTTGAAATTTTCTTAAAACTGAAGAAAAATGTAATTCTTCTTTTAGGTTATGTTTGGTGAAAACGAAATAATCGTTACCTTCGAAATAACTGATGTGGCACCAATAATTGGAGATGTGAAAGAGCAGAAGAAAGAAAAGCCCTTCTCAAAAGCTGTCAACGAACTCAAAGACTTACTAAAAAAGGAAAAATTTATTATTACAATGTATTCACAGACAGCAGTAAGTATTTTGCATATATATATGTGAGAATTACTTATACGTAAAATAAACTGTATAAAATGTTTTATTTAATTTATACCATAGTTGGTAAACAATAACATTATTGGTTATATGTTTTCAACATATAAGTGCATTGAATTTCTGATACTGAAAGTGACAACAAAGTGTTTGTAACTCGATGTAGAATTAGTATTGCAAAGAACCTCGCTCATAAAATGCTTTTGAACCACTTGTTTTAATGTATATTTTTGGCAAAATACACAAACACACATGCATACGTGCACACATACACTCTTACACACGTACACATGCATGTATATGGTGCAGAATATTGGTGTCAATAGAGCATCGGATGGAATATCTTTTAGTATTGGTTCTGGTTCTCTGCACCATGACTTCAAATTTCGCCTAGGCCAACTTTGCCATTCACACTTTCGGGGTTGATAAAGTATCGATCGAGGCAAGTGAATTGCTAGAATGTTGTCCTAGATGCTTTAGTGTACCTGTTTTGAACTTATGCATTCGAAGTTAAAATTCTTCTTCCTTTCATCGGAAAAGAAACTCCTAAGCCTTCGGGACCCAGCAAAAATCAGTGTTAGGCTTAGGAAGTAGTTTTTCTGAAAAAGATAAACAACGACAGCAAAAACCTAGGAAGTATATGAATAAACTCCCATTTTTGCATGCTAGGTTAAAATGTTGTAAGGCTGAATTATTTCCGTTGGGCAATTAGAGAATTTATGATGTAAAATATTGGTTTCAAATTTTGGCTCAAAGCCAGCAATTTCAGGGGAGGAGGTAAGTTGATTACACCGACCCCAGTGCTCAACTTGCACTTAATTTATCGACCCCGAAAGGAGGAAAGGTGAAGTCGACCTCTCAGCAGCATTCGAACTCAGAATGTAAAGACGGCCGAAATGTTACTAAGCACCTTGACCGGTATACTAACGGTTCTGCCAGCACACCACCTTATATGATGTAAAATATCAATATATATATATATGTATATATATACATACATACATACATACATACATATATATATATATATATATATATATAATACTAACGGTTCTGCCAGCACGCCACCTTATATGATGTAAAATATCAATATATATATATATGTATATATATACATACATAC
>NC_068989.1:24751186-24757189 GCF_001194135.2 Octopus bimaculoides
TAATCATTTTTAAATCACCCGCACGCCCGTACATGTGATTTAAAAATGATTTAGATGTTATATCTACCAGATCAAGCGAATGTGTAAAATGTAAGACATTGTGTCATAAGGCTCACATGGTCTGTTATAAATTTCGCTTTCTTACTTAGATACAAAGTATTTCAGTACAAATAAGGGTGTTTATGCATTTCCATAAAAGCAACAATATAACTAGATTAATTTAAACTTCAATATGCAACTGTTTCTGTTCTCATTTTTAGTCAGAAAAGACAGCAATACGGCCAAAAGAATTGACATTCGATGAAGTATTATACAAGACTACAACACAAACAACATATACTACAGGTAAGAAGTAACTTTATATATTCATATTATCACACCTAGGCCATTAAGTTATTGAATATCTGATACGTACAACATACATACATACATACATACATAATACATACATTCATACATGCATACACACACCTGTACGATCAAACAGACCCCCAAGTCGACCGGCGTCGGCAAGACCTGTGTTTTTTTTAGTAAAATGGACAAGAAAAGTATTGTGAAGTTAGAGTACGTAAATCTCTGCTGTCTCTCATAAATTCTCAGCCTTGTCAGTTTTTGCCCTGAAGTGGGACTCTGTATAATGAACATTAGAAAAGAGCTGCTGTGTAGTAAGAAGCTTGCTTGCTAACCACATGGTTCCGGATACAGTCCCACTGTGTGGCAACTTGAGCAAGTTGTCCTCTACTATAGCCTCGGGTCAACCAAAGCCGTGTGTGAGAAGCCTGCCGTACATATATCTATGTATGCGTGTGCCCTTATGTTTGTGTTTCCGTACCATCACCGCTTAAAAACGGTGTTGATGTGTTTACGTCCCCGTAACTTTGCGGTTCGGCAAAGATTACGACAGAATAAATACCAGACTTTAAAATATAAGCACTGGGGTCGATTCAATCAACTAAAAAATTCAGTGCGGTACTCCAGCATGGCTGAAGTCTAATGACTGAAAGGGATAAATAATAATAATAATAATAAGAGACATATAATAAGAGAGAGAGAGACATATACCCAAAGTCCAAATAATTACTATAAATGTATCTATATGTGTGTGTATATCTATCTATCTATCTATTGATATATTTCATGTAAAGGGGAATTATAATTGTCACTAAAGCCGAGGTCGAGCCGGCTTAACTGATGAGACAACGGAAATTGCCGAAACTGACGTCAGCATTAAGAATTCTCGATCGGTATTTTTCGAATGATTCCGGTCCCTGTTAGTGAATATGCTTTCATTCATGTTCGTTAACTAGAGCATTAGCGCATTTTAGCCTATATTTCTAGCAATGTAGGTGCTTATTAACACTCTAGTCACATTAAGTGACTATATATATATATATATATATATATATATATATATATATATATATATATATATATGTATGTATGTGTGTTGACAACAGACCATGTGCAACCTGTAGAAAGGTGTGCCGTTCAGTTGGGGGATTAAAAGGACGTCAAAAAACTTCACACTGTGGCAGCGGTTCATCGTGCCAGCCAGTACAACTGTGCATTATGCAATAAAATGTGCAAATCTTTGGCGGTGATCAAGAGTCATATAAGTGCCTCACATAGCATTATCAATACTCTTTTCAATGATTCTTTCTAGTAATAGCATCGCTCGTATACGAGAAAGCAGTCACTACGCACGTTTCCAAAGTGGAATAAATCTATATCATAAGCTTATACATGTCATACTTTATGATGTAATCCAACTCTCCCTTAGGTAAAAACTGCAGTCTATCGAAATTTATGTCGCAGTTCCATTCCTTTCTTTCATATATTTATCTATCGCATGTTTAGCGACCTAAGCTGCTTTTTAATATGGAGTCGTATAGCATTTGTCATGTTATCAGCATTATTTATTAATTTCGATATGGGACGACGTGTATATGATATGTTGATTAATAACCAGCCATGTTTCCTTTCGTATTTTCTATACAAGCCATAATATATGCTAGATGCAAACTAATCGTTGACTACAATTGACTTGATTTCATTGAAATGTAATACACACACTCACACAAACACACACACATTAAACTAAGCAAGGTGGCCTCTTTTCTTTGTCGCAGGTGCTATGGCTGGTCTTGGCATTGGAATGACTCTTCTTGGCCTTGTAATTGCTCTCGTTTTGGCTATTAAGGTAAATATAAATATATTCAATATTTGTCGGCTAACTATAAACTGTGTTCCTGAAGCTAAAAAAAGAAAAAAAGTTTACAGTTGTTTTGACTCCTACGGTAAAGGTCTCTGTATGTATGACACTTCAAATTTCATCCACCTTTTGGAACGGAAGAATTTTGTGCCTCTCGATGTAAGACTTGATTCACACCATAGTAACATAATCGAGTCAGTTTTAAATTACTTGCTATCGTTTAGTTGTAGATTAACTCCTTTCCACAGAGAGCTGGAATCAAAAGTGTTCCATCTATGGCCACTTCGTCTGCAGTCTAATTATATATGTTTATATGATACATATACACACATATCATAGTTGTACATCTTTGGTAAGTAATAGGATGTTAGATCGTGCATTGAAACGGAAAGCAGTTACATCATCGGAAAGCGATTTTAGCTATTTAATAAGACAATGAGACACAAAAGAAAAAATAACTGCTACATTCACTTTTGTATATGTTAACGGTACATTTTCTACGATGGTTTGTCAAATGTTTCACTGTTAAAAGTATTCCATTTATCACACATACACACATGTATATATGCATGTACACATAAAGACGCGTGCGCGCGCGTTTAATGTTTCTGGTGGCATAGCCAATACCCATGGCCTTCTTTGGCTCTCAGGACAGCTGCAGGGGACTCGGAAAAGAAGATGCTTTGAGGAAGAAAGACAAAGCTTAATGTGAAGCTTAGCGTTTTGACACAACACAGTGACGTATATTTATGGATACATACACATATTCATGCATTCACCCCCCCCACATATATATATATGCAAGCAAACATATTTCTGTATACTTATCTTCATGTACACATACATACACGTCTTTTATTTTTTACTTGTTCGCACACATATATACGACAATGCATTAATTGGCCCTGCTCTATAGTAGAAGATACTTGCCCAAAGTACCAAGGAGCGAGACTGAACCCGACACCACGATGTTGGAAAGTGAGCTTCTTAACCAAACACTCATGTCTGCACTTATATAAATATATATTCATATTATATTTTCTTTTTATTTCAAAGGTACTATAATGATTCTCAACGACTGCATGAATGAGCAGGTCGACAGACAAACATACAGACAGAGATATCTTGGTTAATGCAAGAGAGTAATTTTATTTCCATGGACCATTTTTATTGATATTTAATTGCTTTTCTCTTTTTGTATAAATCCGCATTAGAAGAAGATAAAGAAAGAAAAGCTAACATTCATTAACTTTATTTCTAAATAAAATATCGAACAAAACTTATATGAACAGTTCATCATTAAATTTGGTAAACTTAGTTTATTGATCATAGCCATTAAGGCAGCAAGTCGGCGGAATCGTTAGCAAGCAGGGTAAAATGCTTAGCGGCATTTCATCTGTCTTCATGTTCTGAGTACAAATTCCACCGAGGTTGACTTTGCCTTTCATCTTTTCGGGGTCGATAAAATAAGCGTAAGTTGAGCACTGGGGACGATGTAATCGACTTGCTCCCTATCTTAAAATGACTGACCTTGTGCCAAGATATGAAAATATTATTATTGTTATAAAAGGCAGCGAGGTAGCAGAGTCGTTAACATGTCGCAAAAAATGCTTAGCAGTATTTCGTCTGTTCAAATTCCGCCGAAGTTTATTTGCCATTCATCCTTCCCACTGATTTTAGGCCTTGTGCCTATAATAATAAAAAAAAGGATTATTATTATTATTATTATTATTATTATTATTATTATTATTATTATAATGAAGTAGCAAGCCGGAAGAATGTTAGCCGGACAAAATGCTTAGTGGCATTTATTCCGATCTTACATTTTATATTCAGCTGAGGTCGATTTTGCTTTCTTCTTTTTGTGGTTGATAATATAAGTACCAGTGGAGTACTGGCTTCGATGACATTGATTTGCGCCCTTTCTCTAAATTTCAGGCCTTGTACCTATAGTAGAAAGGATTATTATTATTATTGAGCTGGCAGAATCTTTAGCACGCCGGGTGAAATGCTTAGCGATATTTCACCCGTTGCTACGTTCTGAGTGTAAAATTCCGCACTAGAGATATGCTTCTTCTTCTCTAATATGGTACCATTACGAGGAAAGACTCCTTTAGAAATTTTAGAACTCACTAGACTTCACAATTCACGAACTTCACGAAATGTTTAATAATTTATTTTCATTAGATTATAATAATTAAATTTATATCGGTAGAATCTTAAGAAAAGAACTGAGTGGGCAAAATCGGCAGAGTGGTGGGTTACATAGACCTTGTGCTGGGTACCTTTAAGTTTCCGAATTCATATACCACCGAGATCGACTTTACCTTTTCATACTTCCGGCGTTGATAAAATATATTATCTGTTTGAAAACTAGAGTCAATTTAATCAGCTATACACATTGGTCACATCTGAGGTGCTGTATCTATATGAGAAATGAATATTCTTGGGTAGGACATAATTATTACAAATTCCCGTCCTACTCGTTTTTTAAAAAAATATTTATACATACATTATATCATAAGATGCTTATAATGTTTGGTTGCCAACTCTCACCCCTGTGTTACTTAATACTTCATCACTGAACTTAATTTAGACACAATAATTTGATTCCTCGATGGAGCAATTTCATTTCCTTTTCATTGGTAATGCACTTGGAAATGACATCTACGTCAAAATTTGCCATTTTAAATTTGTGATGCAAAAATAAAGTTCTTGAATTCAGTGAAAGCTGAATTAAGCTCCCGGCAAACGGTGATCGTATTGCAGATTCTGTGCCTGTTTCTAGTAATTTCACTCCAATCAGAACTTTAATAGCATTGCATTGCAACATTTTAGTTTTCCACCAAAAGTATGAAGCAGATGCTGAATAGAAGCAAAATATTTCTCTTCTTACTTATTCATGCACAATGTAAGAATGGAATTTGCTTATTAGTAGTTAAACATTTTTGATGGAATTTTTATTATATATATATATAAAAAAGAATACAACAATCACCATGTAATATTTTTTTCTATTTAACCACTTTAGCACGCGTATAATAATAGAAAATTCTCGATCCCGTTCAGCAAACCAAATAATATCAATCACAATCATAATAAACAAGAAAATTTTGACGAAGTAACATGATTACGTAATTAGAACTATTTGACCCTTTAATAAATCGAATAATGCAAAAGAAATTTTTTTCTCTTCGTATGTACTGAAATCTCGCAGAAGCTACCACATCGTGACTAGAGAACACTAACTGAAACTCACAAAAGATACGTCAGTTTTCAATATTGGAAGATATTTTGCCTTACAGATATTATAGTCATTAACATTAAGAATGTTTTGCTAAGTTTAATGCATGAACGTATTACTGCTGCGTTTTAATTTTTGTATAACAGGTTTCGGTTTTCTTTGAATTCATAGCTCATCCGACACGTATCACGCTGAATTGAGTTTCGCCGCAAATACTTACTGTCAACTTTTCTGAGATAAAATTCCGCCGAGGTCAACTTTGCCTGTTATCTTTTCGGGGTTGATAAAATAAAGTATCAGTTGTGTACTGAGGTCGATATGCCAAAATTTGAAGTATTTGCATTCAACATAACGAAAATAAAACCTTATAAAAGTCTAAAACAATATGTTGATCAAAGGTCGGGATGATGAGCAAAACATCGACAATCTGAGTTCAACAGTTTCTGAGATAAATAATCAAGCAGCTAATGAAACCGTTACACACACACACACACACACACACACACACACACACACACACACACACACACACACACACACACACACA
>NC_068989.1:24757290-24760101 GCF_001194135.2 Octopus bimaculoides
TAGTCCGCTCTCTTGGGTGGTAGTTTGATGGTAGGAGTGCGCAAAGACTTAAGAACCATAAATAAAAATATTTTCCTTTTGCTCAAATATTTGTTTCTCGTTTTAAACAGGATACATTTACTGGTGGTAGTAATTGTGTGATAACGGTACAATTGAATGTATGAAGTGAATGAAAACAGAATTACTTTAAAAAGCGGGCGGCGCGGTGGCACAATCGTTCTAGTATCATCAATGAATTATCCTTAGGGCATTTCTTCCAGCATTTTTTTCATATATTAAGTTTTAATCCCGCCAAAGTCAGCTTCAACTTTTATACCTGCGGGTTCAATGAAATAAAGTACCAGTCTAATACTGGATTCGATGGTATCGACTTACCCCTTCCTTCAAATCTATTGTTTTTTTTTGTCTTGATTAAAATTAGTTATTTTATGGGAAATGCAAACTATTTTCTTTTACTAGTTACAGTAACTGGATGCGACTATGCTATAGTATTGTTCTTAAGAGTTTCAGAGGATCATATCGACCCCAGGGTTTATTTTAATCTGCTACATATTTGACGTTTTGATTTTAAAACGATCATGTTACCCTTTAACTTAAATGAACGCAACTTCACGCATAGTTTTCTACCAGTATATATAGACTCACACAGATACATATACACGGAAACCAAGTACCTCTCCCAAAGTAAAATTAAATGTATTGTCTGTTCTCTATCAGAGAAGGCTTTTGCTTAAAGTTTTCTGGCTCCTATCAAAAATCCTTAGATATATTTATAGGAACAAGGATATTTCAAATCCATACTTTCTCAGCTGCGTCAACACTACGGCATCATTAGCAAACTAAATTAATCATCATCCCACAATACCTAAACATAATAAATAGGCCCCTTGCTGAGATGTTGATTCTCTTTAATATTCTGCACTTACTCCTCCAGTCGTCTACCTTATTATAGAAAGTATCGTTTCTTGTATCGATCCTGTTGTCCTTCGGAGTCGATAAAATAGGTACCAGTTGAGCACTGGGGTCCATGTAGTCAACTCGCCCTTTCTTACGCAACTCCAGGCTTTGAATCTATAGTAGAAATAATTATCATTAAGGCAACAAGCCGGAAGAATCGTTAGCATGCCGGGAAACATGTTTAACTGTATTTCTTCCAGCGTTTTATATTCTGAGTGGAGTTCGAATACCACAGAGGTCATCTTTACTTTTCCCTCTTTCGATTTCGTTAGAAACACGTGCCAGTGATGGGGTCAATGGAATCAACACGCTACATTTCCTCAAAATTATAGGCATTGTGCCAAAATTAAAAAGAATTTTCCTTATATTATTTCTACTATAAGTACAAAGCTTGAAATATGGTAGGAGGGTGAAGTCGATTACATCGATCCGAGATCTCAGTTGGTACTTATCTTATCGACCTCCGAAAGGATGAAAAGCAAAATCGGCCTCGGAAGATTTTGAACTCAGAACGTAAAGCCAGAAGAAATGCCACTAAGAATTTTGCCCGACGTGCTAACGATTCTGCCAGCGACCCGCTTTTTATTCTTCATACTACAGATACAAAGTCTTAAATTTTTTAGGTGTGGAGGAGGCTACTCTATTGCATCGGCTCCAGTGCTCGACAAAAAGTATTAGCCGAGTATGATGTCATCGACAAGACCACACCCCTTAAAATTACTGGCCTTGTAACAAAATTTGAAACATTGTTATATTATTTTTTTTCTTAGTTGGCGATCAAACTTTTGTGTAGATTGCTTATCGGCTGACAGCTGAACTTTCACCTTCAAATGATTGTTATTGAGTATCATCGGTAGACTACGAATCTGTGGTGCTGGCATGAGAATTCATGTTTGTGCTTGTAGAATTGAGAGTGATAGGAAGAATCGGTGTCGTAATGGTTTCAAATTTTGGCACCCGGGCAGCAATATTAGTGGGCGGGATTAGCCGTAGACGTCGACGAAATTTGAACTCAGAACATAAAGAGCCGGAAGAAATGCCGTTAAGCATTTACCCAAACGCACTAACGATTCTGCAAACTTGTAACAATGCCTAGACTTTGACTTCAAAGGAATTTGGGTATTTGTGTGTGATATTCTTTTTTATGTATAATATGATTGTGACAGCATTGGATAATTGCAGTTTTATTGAGAAGTTCCGCAAACAGATAAACTTTCAATTTGAGATTTGAGATTATATTCATGGATTAAGTGATGTCGCAGTCTAAAAGGATATCACAGAAGGCTTCTTTATAATAAAATTGCGTGTAGAAGTGAAAGTATTTTAAAGCAGGTCAAACTAATATGTTCATGTGTGTGGCTGTTCTTGATACTGTTATGCTTCACACCGTGTTTCAAATAATCTTTTCGGAAATTTATCTGATAGTCGATCTTGGCCTTTTTCTCTCTAACAATAAATAAGTTCACCATGCGTGTATAGATTTCTGTGTATATGTCTTTTAATGCCATGAAAGTATTTTAAAGCAGGTCAAACTAATATGTTCATGTGTGTGGCTGTTCTTGATACTGTTATGCTTCACACCGTGTTTCAAATAATCTTTTCGGAAATTTATCTGATAGTCGATCTTGGCCTTTTTCTCTCTAACAATAAATAAGTTCATCATAACAGTAAATATAGCTTGATTTAGTAGTAAAAATATGACAGTGACATTATTTTGATGAAACATAATGAAATAGAACTAAGCAAACTTGAAATTAAAAAGAAATGTGAACATAAACAAACTAAACGCAATACTTTAAACTTTCATCTTATATTTAAGTATTTCGGCTTTCAAAAAGCCTTTATCACGAGAAA
>NC_068989.1:24760462-24769658 GCF_001194135.2 Octopus bimaculoides
TATATATATATATATATATATATATACATGTGTGTGTGTATGAGTGTGTGTGTATGAGTGTGTGTGTGTATGAGTGTGTGTGTGTATGAGTGTGTGTGTGTATGTATATGTGTGTGTGTGTGTGTGTGTATAAATGCATACATACGTACACATATATACGTATACACAGACATACGCATATATGTGTGCGTATGTGTACAAGTTAGGTCCATATACAGACCTACTCGTATGAACGTACACACACATGTATGTACACTCACATATGCACATATGTATGTGCGCGTGTATAGATTTCTGTGTATATGTCTTTTAACGCCATGAATTTTCGTATGCAATGAAGATATAAATGGATTTCCTGATAAATTCAGATTTAGTTTTAGTTGAAGTCATGAAAATCGAAGACCTAAATTTACATAACATTGCACTCACACACATAAGTCCATACGCACGCAGGTACACACACACACACACACACACACACACACACACACACACACACACACACATGAATACGCTCATGCATTAATATGATGATGCGTCAGTTCACTGGAAACTGTTATTATTATCTTGTTGGGAAAAAGATGTTCCAACCGAGTTTTAATTCCGCCATTCAGAGAACGAATGTTACATTAATTCAGCATCGCAAGATAATGTTGATATTATGAACTACATATTTGCTGAACTCACAGGAATTCAATAGAAGAAATTTAACAAAGCCATGATTACGTAATGTCCTTCACGTGTCTACAATGTGCCATTTTAAATTACATTTAACTTGATTCAGAGGACTACCGTCTCCCTCTCCCTCTCTCTTTCTCTTTCTTTCTCAAAGATATCTTCGTTCTCTGAACCGGAAAAAACAGCCAATACAAACAAACACACAGGCAAATAAATAATAAATTCAACAATGAGTACTGAAGTTTAACGAAATCAACAGACAGTTATTGAAATTTAAACACCTTCTAACTCATGTCTTGGTCAGCACAGTAGTATTAAAAATGAATAATTAAATGGAAACAATTGAAACAAATGATAAATGAAAAACAATTATTAATAAAAATTAAAATTTTGAAGAGGGAAAAGCTATTTTCTTTTTTTCATGTTGATTAAGACATTTTTTCCCCATTTCTTTTTCTCCATTTATCCTATCTAATTGTTTTCTGAAGTACAAAGATCAATATTGAACTGAAGATGTATCTCTCTTACTTGTAGTCACTTCGTAGTTGATACTACAGTATAGCGATCGACGTATCAATTCTATACGGCGGCGACGCTGTTTAAAATAGTCAGTTACCTCATTATGGTATCTAATTAGTGCTATGTGAGACTTGGTTATTGAAGTGTCTTGACCACTCCACAAAACCGACGACGGAATATGGAATAAACGATTTCTAAGCTTCGGTTATGCGACTTCTCATCTATTATAATTTGGCAGAATCCCACCTCTCTCTGTGTTTGTCCATCTCCAGTATGTCTCTCCATCCTCTTTCTGTTTTTTCCGGTTTCCATGTGCATCAAAGATAAATATCTGCTATGATGCTATTACTATCTTTGCATTTTGTCCAAACATTAATTGATGCTTAGTTGCACAAGTTTAATTATCTCTCTGTATATGGTATATAGTTATATATGTAATTCTAAAGATTATATTAAAAGTAACCGCAAACGTTCTCTGTGTTTGACAAGCCCGTTGTAGTTCGGGCTTCCGCCGCTAGAAACCACTTGATACGATACTCAGGCATCAGTCTGCCGACTGGCGTCGTCTGCTCATGTCGTACTGCCACGTGGTGCATCTTTGTTTTGCAGTGCTTCTCCCCTGTTCGTCGATTTTTGCGATGGCTGAAACGAAGAAACAGAGTGCTTCCGTGAAATTCAGTTTTCTGATGGGCAAAACGGCGGTCGAAACAGTTGTCATGCTTCAAACAGCTTACAAGGACGCATGAGCGAAACATAAGTTTACGAGTATTTTTCACGCTTTAGGAATGGTCACTTATCGCTGGAAGACCATCATCCATGGCGGCCGTCGACCTCCATATTTTTGGATGCAAAAGACATGTTTATTTACCTTCAAAAGGTTTACACCATCAATAGAAAGTACTATGCCAACTTGCTGAGGCAACTACGAAAGGTTAACAAGGTAAAACGGCCAGGAAAATTGACGAAAGGGGTTTTGTTTCATCAGGACAATGCTCCAGTACACAACTCCTTGGTTTCAATGGCTGCAGTGCGTTCAATGGCTTTGAACTGGTCGATCACCTTTCCTCTTTTGATTTGGCCTCATCTAACTATCACTTCTTCCCGAACATGAAAAACACTTGACTAGGAACCAGTATTGCAGTAATGATGACGTCATATCTGCTGTTGATGGCTCTTTTGACCAGCAGGATGAAAGCTTCTTCACCAATTGAATCCAAGCACTGCAACACCGGTGGAAGAAATGTGTGGACCGCAAGGGAGACTATACTGAAAAATAAACCTCATTTATTCACATTCCATGAAAATATTTTAGTCAACCTATGAACTTTTCAGTCGACCCTCGTTGGATGTACGTTATCCTAGTGATAATTTCTAAACTGTTTGGTGGAAGTGACGAGCTAGAGTAGTGCAGTCATTACCCTTGGCAGAATCTGCTATGTTCTACGAAAAACCGACAGCGGCGTATAGCTTACAAGAAGTGTTCAGAGGTCGTGAGAGTGGTTCGGATGACATACACTATGAGCATTATACTAACATACATTATGTGTTCGTTACTGCCTCGACGAATGTCTACGTGCATTGTTTGTTATGTACATCGGCAAGTGATGGTGCAATTGATGACAGGCGCAGAAACGAATAAGGATATAATCAGCAATTTTCATTATCAAAACTGTGCATTTAGCACAGTTATAGACATGTTAAATTTCCTAATGCAGTGTTAAATATGTTGAACAAAAAATGCAACAAGATTTTTTTGCGTTTGCTTTAGGGAATACCACCTGTTGCTCACAGGTCCGGATAACCTTCATCTCAATTGATAAATCTCATAAAAAGTTTGTAAATCGAACTTTGATACATTTAGATCAACCTAAAGCTTTCGATAGTTGGCTGTCGACACTCGGCAGTTGTTTTAAGTACATGAAGTAGCGGTTAATTACAGTTTTTTAAACATCTATTCATATGTACGCAAGTGGTATTCATGACCCGCAGACTATTTACTAAATTCTGAGAGATGAGGAGGTTGATTATAAAATATTTGTTAAAGATTCATTGAGAAATATAGTTTTCGGTGGTTTCTTTACCTTTCCGGAGTAAATTTCTTTCAAATATTCAGCTTTGAAACTAATGCTGACTTACATAAACAACGTTTAATAAATTGATACGGTCCCTTGGGAAGTAAGCCACCTTCAGATTAATCTTCATGTTGTTGTTTAGCTTCAAGTTAGGCCTAACCAAGGAGACCTTTGATCAAAGATGCTACAGTCATGTGACCTGAGGAAAATTCGACTGCTTGTTCTAACTTGTAATGGTTCGCTATTTGGTTATTTTTCGTGGGATGTAAAAGAAAGAATGAGTATCGAAATATGTTCGAGGGAACGGGAGATACTCCTCTTTTATTATTATATTCTGTTCTTTAACAATCTTACCACCTGCCAGATGACCGCCTAAAGGCATTAATAGAAATCCTGTGAATAGATGGCAGTTTATCCATGCATGCATGCATCCATCCATGCATCCATTTACAACTCAAACACGCACACACACAGAGATACACACACACACACACACACACACACACACACACACACACACACACACACACACACACACACACACACACACACACACACACACACACACACACACAGAAACCTATATGCTTATATATATATATGTATGTATGTGTGTGTTCGGGTGTATTGTGTAAGAATATTTATGTTGAAAACAACCATTCAATTGCGTATATGACTTCCTTTTTACATGTCTTAGATATTCTGTCTTTGTTAATATATATCTGTTGCAAGTGAATTTAAGTTCAAGATAATATATTTATTTTTTTCTCCATTATCTATTCGAGCTTTTCGACTGTAGCCATGCTGAAGTACTGATATCTCATTAATTGTATTTACAAGAATACGACATTTATAACATGCTTTGGAAATACTTCCCCTGTTAGTGGCGTAAGCATTGCTATGACAGTCTAAGACGTCACTTCACACGTTGAGTGTTCTACTTCGGAAACACAAGAAGCCAGGCTGTCTCCAGTCAATATCTCAATGCAGCAAACAGACATTTCTAGATTAATAGATTAATATATTGAGAATAATATGTATTGGTTATGTCAGTGTTAAAGTATATGATCTACATATGTCCAAAATATCAGAGAAGTTCGTTTCTGTAACACATAACAGATGGCTCTAACGATAAAAATATAAAACAGCCCCGATCTGTTGATGGATTATAAATACAAGTTTAATAGATCAGTTTTATAGAATTGTAGTTGTGATATAGAAAGCAGATGTACAGATAATCAAAAGAGAATATATTCAAACTTTTGTTGATTGAAAATAGATCACGAGAAGCTTTTTTTTGTATTATTACGGTTTTGTTGCACATTTTTCTAGAAGAAGAGTAAGTTACATTTCTTTTTTTTTAAATGTGATTTGAGATATTCAGGATGCCAACAAGGAAATGAAACTCGCACATCAGAGTTATTAGAATAGCACTAATTGTAAGAGTGGTAGTTATCTATATAAGAAACGGAGCATCTGAAGAGATGAGGGTGGGTGCACAGAATGATTCAGGTCTAAGATATGAATTAATTTTACCACAAGAATTGTAAGATAGATATTTACTTCTTCATTATTGATATTACATAAATTATTTATGTAGAGAATTATAAATCTTATCATTAAAAAACAAAACTGTCCGTCACTATTTGATCAACATAAGGTGGCGAGCTGGCAGAATCGTTAATATGCCGGTCGAAATGTTTAGCGGCATTCCGTCCGTCCTTATGTTCTCAGTTCAAATGCTGCCGAGGTTAAACATTGCCTTTCATCCTTTTCAAGTCAATAAAATTAGCACTAGCTGAGCACTGGGGTCGATGTATTCGACTTACTCTTTCTCTTGAACTTACTGGCCTTGTGCCAAAACTTGAAGCCAATATTTGACTAGTTGACCGATGGATACACTGTCTAAGGATCGATAACATTTCATATAAAGAGGCTATTGGACTTTCTTTCTGAGAACCATAGTTCCAGGGTATAATTAGGTCCAGTCGAAATATAACTGTTAGATATTCTTGAACAATCCACATAACTATAATTTTAATTCTGTACACAACAGTGTCAGCGCATTACTGAAGTTATGTATTTCTTCAATAATTGATGATAATTGCTCTTTTAATTGGCCTCTAATTAATCTTTACTTTCCTATCATTGTAAGGTTAAATGCCGTAGATAAGACATCAAATTTCAGAGATAATCATATAGATAATGTAACAGTTCTTGCCTAAACTTAATTACCAGTTAGTTTAAAAGCTTGATGATGTATGTGTGTATGTACGAATGTTTAAATGTAAGTATGTGTATAGTGCGGATGCATATATATGTGATATATATTTATATATGTATATAAATATGTATCGATGCGTATATATATATATATATATATATATATATATATATATATATATATATATATATATATATATATATATACATATATATATATTTGTGTGTGTGTGTGTGTGTGTGTGTGTGTGTGTGAGTGTATGCATACGCACACACTCATATATGTATAAACAATTTAACATTGAATTGAAGGCTAACTCAATGCATTTCGGTAGAGTTCATATTCATTAACTTTTACAAGAAAATGGTTGACACTCGCATACATACCTTCGTACATACGTACATATGTTTATATTTATGTATGCATTTATGTACATATATATTGTGTAGAAATAAAAGTGCTAAGATTTGTCTGCCTGAATGAGGAGAAGCTTCTAATATTTCATTCAGAAGTGCGTCTTCGCAGAAGAGAGTAAAGGTTCGTCCTTTCAGAATAGAAAATATGGAGAAAAGGAGAAAGGCACGCAGTAAGAGAAAGAGACGGAGAATATAGCGTACTGAATTATCAGAGCATGGAAGAGAAAAACTGGTAGAAGGGTAAGTGGAAGAATATCTGTTAGTACGAAGAGTGAGAAAGAGAGAAGACATTCTTCTTCTTCTTCTTCTTCTTCTTCTTCTTCTTCTTCTTCTTCTTCTTCTTCTTCTTCTTCTTCTTCTTCTTCTTCTTCTTCTTCTTCTTCTTCTTCTTCTTCTTCTTCTTCTTCTTCTTCTTCTTCTTCATTAAAAAACAAAACCGTCCGTCACTATTTGATCAACATAAGGCGGCGAGCTGGCAGAATCGTTAATAAGCCGGTCGAAATGTTTAGCGGCATTCCGTCCGTTCTTATGTTCTCAGTTCAAATCCTTCCGAGGTTAAACATTACCTTTCATCCTTTTCAAGTTAATAAAACTAGCACTAGCTGATCACTGGGGTCGATGTATTCGTACGTATGTACGAATGTATGTATGCGAAATACATTTACAAGGAAAAGATTCAATGTCAACCACTTTCTTGTAAAAGTTAATGAATATGAGCTCTACCGAAATGCATTGAGTTAACCTTCAATTCAATTTTAAATTGTTTATACCTATATGAGTGTGTGCGTATGCATACATTCAGGGAAAGACAAAAGTGCTGCGTATCAACAACAAGCAGGAAGAGTTAATCACAATCAATGGGGCACATGTGGAGGATGTTAGTGAGTTTGTCTATCTTGGCAGCAAGATCAGCAAATCAGGTAGATCAGACGAGGACATCACTGCAAGAAGCAAGAAGGCTTGGCAAGCCTTCGCTATTCTTTGGCCGGTATGAAAGTCCACTGCCATCTCAACTCGAACTAAACTCCGCTTATTTAGTTCAAACGTAAAATCTGTGCTTTTGTATGGCTCAACATGGAGAGCCACCTGCAGCAACTACAAGAAGATCCAGACCTTCATCAACAAATGTCTTCGGCAGATCCGCTGTAGTTTTCATCGCTGAGTGCGAGGGCGCATTATCTTACATGAATATTATGATTGTCATGAAAGTAATCCTTTACTTTTTAACCAAGGTTCAAGGTGCTCCCTCAGAAAGGCTGTGTATGCATCCGCAGCCATTTAAACATAATCAGGAACTTTCCAAGGACCAACCATAATGCTTCCAATAATGCCTATCCAAATCATGATGTCTCCTCCGCTTTCTTGGTATCTCAAGCATTGATGACGATCTTGTCCATTTACAACCCATCCCTTGCACCAACCATCAGGTCCATCAAGAATAGAACAAGTTTCGTCAGTAAACAAAACTTTTGAAAAGTCGACCTTCTTGTTATCTTCTGCCCAGTTCAGACGATTTTGTATGTGTATTTTGTTTAAAGGAAGCCTTTTAACTGATGTCACTGGTTTACCGATCTTTTTCAGAAGATGACATCAGGTAGTTCTGGACACAGTTTTTTTCGCCAAAGCACTTGAAAAGTTCTCCACTTGTAAGACATGTTTTCTTTACAGCTGTACGCTTAATTCGTGACAGAGAACATTGAGAAACAGCCCTCGACTGACCCTTGTCGGCTCTCTTCGAAGGAGCTGTAACAAATGTTTTCAGAGTTTAGTGATGTCTCCCAATTATTTTAGATAGTTCTGTTTATCTTATTTCTGAAAGTTCAGAAGTAATAACATATTTATTTGAAGCGGTTAAGTCACATTTACGACCCATAATTACACGATTATCAGACCACTCGTTAATAATTTGGAACACTGAAAGTTCGTGGAAATTATGCAAACGGCTGCGGTTTGTTTGGAATTTTTCATGCTAAAAATCAGGGCTTGATTAAGAACGACCGGTTTGATAGTGGCATAACAGCTCTCTATATCTAGTTGCAAGAATTTACTATTCTTATTAATTTCTAGAAGCTTGAACCATCCAACCACCTCTTGGGTATCAGACCAGAGGGATAATCTAATTTTAGACTGAAGGACGGTTATTACCCTATCAATGATTTTTTTTTTACGAATAATGCCTATATCGGATTTAGAAGGACAAATCAATCTAACTGAGGGATCAATAAGAAAGTTAGGTTTATGGTCCTTAAGCATAATCCGGGGGATTCGAGGGACGTAGGATTCGGTTCTATCATCTGTGGCTAGATCTCTGACGATTTGTAGCCCTGTATTGTTAATTCTTTTAAATAAGGAGATGTAAACCGCATTGATAAACACCAACTACGACCAATTTGTATTAGTAGAAATACTTATGATACAGCTAGCACGGTAACAACGCCGGTAAATGGAGTCGGGACTGCCTTATATACAAATAAAAACTATAAATGCTCATGCAGAGAAAAATCAAAATGTCCTTCGATGAATTTCTGCATGAGTACAAATCTTGTATATAAATATACCGTGCTGATTAATTCATTTAAGAATCGTTATCGTAACCATGTTGCCAGCTTTAAGACAGTCAATAAGAGATGTTCAACATCTTTGGCAGATTTTGTATGGCGAATGAAGGAGGATAAAACGAAGTACAGCATTAATTGGTCCATAGTAAGGTATGCGAAACCATACAATATAATTTCCATGAGATGCCGTCTCTCTTCCAAGGAATCCCTGTCTATTCTGTGGACTAACGAGAAGATACTTAATAGAATTTCTGAACGACTCTCGAGATGCCTACACGCATATAAATGTACTTTCGCACAATGCAGTGAGAATGAATTTTGAGTAACGGTTAACTTAACTTAATTAGCTTTAAGGTATGGATGACTAAATTTACTTTTAACCTCTCCATTCTTATAAACATCAAGTAAATAACTAACTCGCTTTGTGATCATGAGTGCACCAAACCTCACGTGTGCGTATGTTCACATTTTTGCAGATGCTTGTATGAGCGAGTGTACTCGCGCCATGCAGCTTGCTAAGGGCGTTTATACACCCATATCTGTTAACGGTTATTTTAAATAATTTTCTCGCTGTATTGTGTGTTCGTTTCTCTTTTTGCCATCTGTTTTATTTTTATTTTTGATCTTCTATATAAATGAAAATATTTTCTCTATCTGGCTGCTTTTCTCTCTAAAAAAACGGAAAGTTACATTGCGGAACAGTAATTTTAACGAGTTGTATTTATTTAT
>NC_068989.1:24771623-24772282 GCF_001194135.2 Octopus bimaculoides
TATATATATATATATATATATGCATATATATAGTTGCATATATGTGCATATATATTTATACGTACGTATGTATTATGTATGCGTATGAAATGCATAATATAAAGTCAAATTGTTTCCGAGAAAGGATAAAAAATGTGTTGTCTGTTTCGGTATAACTCTTTTAAAGATATTTTTCCAATACTGCTGGTTATTATTTTTTTTTTACCACGTACAGGCTATCTCATTTATTTCATATTTAGACACATATTCAGATAAGCATACAGACTCACACATATGCGTATGTATATATTCATATAGGCTCACGCATATGCATACATACGAACATACGTGTGTTTACAGCTTGCGAAGAAGAAATAAACTCTACCCTATATTTTCATATTAAAGCATATACGTATATGAAAATAAATACATGTAAATTCGGAGTTGCTGGTTAGTTTGTCACTTAGGTAATTGAAACGTTGCAAAACATCACGTCATTTAAGTGAGTTGGGCATTGAGCGATGTCATTTTCTCAGAAAGGTCTTCGTTTTAGTCACAGAAAAAAACCCCACTACATTGCGTTTTATTGCAGGAGACAAAAAAAATTAGAAAGTTACTGATATAAAGATAATTTATTCATAATGTATAAACACACGCGCACACACATAAATATGTATATA
>NC_068989.1:24773277-24775114 GCF_001194135.2 Octopus bimaculoides
ATATATATATATATATATATATATATATACTAAATGTGACTTGGGTGTTAAGAAACATCTACATTGCTAGAAATACTAGCTAAAATCCTCTAACGCTGTTAGTTAACGCACATCCCTGTTAGTGCATATGTTTTCATTCATATGCGTTAACTACACCATTGCTAATCAGTAAGAACAACGTATTTATGAAAAAGAACGAATAGTCTGTTGTATTTTCAATTTTTCTAACTTGTTACTTTTTACTTATTTTTTTAAAAGTGTTTTTAGATTAATTATATATAATATAATACTATAAATTGAATTTAATTCTTATATTCCTAATATGCATCTTTATAATAAAGTTATTACAGTTAGGTATAGAGAGAAGGTTATCGATATTATATAAATTAATGTATTCTATTACTTAAAATTTAAAAATTTTTTAGAAATATTTTAAAAAATAACCACGTCGTTCTTACTGATTAGCTATTATCCACTACTGCTATTAATAACCTTCACAAAATTCAAATAATACAATCAGCTCTGAATTCCATCAATATGCGTTATGTCTATGAAGTATGTAGAATCATTCAAAAAAATAAGTATTCTATAAATAACCACTCCTAGCCTAACCAGGAAGAGTTGTTGACCTCAGCAATCACTGGAGGAGCTGATGCTATTGAATTTCGTCCAAACAAACGGCTGAGAAAAGATCTAATTGAGGAATGTTCAGAGTTTACTACTGCTACCATATCTAATTCAAATTGATTGAGGAAAATTCCTCTTCCAACGATGTCAAATTATATTTGCCCTGAAGAGATCGCACTAATAATGCATGAATCGCTTCATTTGAATAGGCAACAATATGCAATTGGGTTGATCGAAATCCGTGTCAGACTTTCATTCTAACTGGAAAAAAACAAAAAGTTTGAATGTTCAAATTCTTCATTCTTCTCATTTTAATTTTGCCATTTACACTCTAAGTAGTCAAGAAAAAAAAACAACAAAAAAACTAGAACATCGGATGAGAGCTGAAGGTAAATTATCAAAAAAAAAGCAAACAAAAAAAACAAACAAACAAGCTCGTCCGATTACTGTACAATCGGAGCATTTGAATCCTGAATTTGTTAAATGATATATATATATATCTTTACACGCATTCATACATATACACACACATATATAAACACACACACATAGATATATATATATGTATGTGTTGTATGTGTGTACGTGTATATGTGTGTATGTGTTTGTGCCTGTGTTTGTCCTTCTCCCACCGCTTGACAATCGGTGTTGGTATGTTTACGACCCGTAACTTAGCGGTTAGAGACCAATTCAATAAGTACCGTTCTTAAAATACGTACTGGGGCTCACTCATTCGACAAATCTTCTTTAAGGCTGCAGTCAGAATCAAATAAAAGATTGAAGATAATATATATGTATATAGTATAAAATTAATGTCGGTAGCTGGGCGCAATTTCACTAAATCAACCATGAATACATATGGCAAATATATATACTGACAGAGAGAATTAGCTGTTCCATATAAGCAACGGAGGCACACTATTGAGAATTCCCATTGGGATGAAACTGTGCAGTCCAGTGTTCTAGCCTTACTTTGCTCATGGGTCAATTATCTATCCTGTCAGTATATATAAATGTCCTTTTACGCAACCATAAGTGGTTTAACTCTTATTTCTAGCAATGTATATGCTTGTGGCAGCACATACAGTCACAATTAATGACTACACACACACACACACACACACACATATATATATGTATATATATATATGTATATATACATATATGTGTATATATATATATATATATATATATATATATATATATATAT
>NC_068989.1:24775565-24780368 GCF_001194135.2 Octopus bimaculoides
TATATATATATATATATATTAATGATATATGTTGTAAACTTGTGAGAGAACATGAAATAATTTGTTTTGTTACATTGGTTCTCGAGACATATCTCATAAATCTATAAATAATTACTTTTAAAAATCAAGTTGAAAAACACTCAGGAATGCGAAGCAGGTATAAATTACTCCAAATGAGGTTAGATTTTTGGGGTAATACATGCAGTACGAGACAATTTTCTCAGTGTCTGAAACATGTTTTATTCAAGAAACGAAAACAAATGCCATTGTTTTATGCGGTGAAGCTGTGTTTTTTTCATTGTCTAGTAGTTTTTTTTTATCTTTATTTTACATAATTGTGACGTTAGTTTAGATAGTTTAGACTATTACTATACTGTGACTTTTTATTTTATTTTCTCATTACTTCATTGCTATGGAGGTAGAAGTCTGTTTTCTATAAAACTTTATGCCTAATGAATTGGAAAAATTACTGTTTAGTAATTCTTTCTACTCAAAACTTGAATCTACAGTATTTACACTTCGTACATAAAACAGTAGACTGTAGCCAGCCGTTACTCACGAGCGAGAATGGCATAGTATCATGTAACATGCGATGGCTAATTGTCTTTGACTTTTATATAGTTACGAGTGGGGGGTGTGGCCTAATCGTTAGGTTTGTTGGACTCATGATCGTAAGAGTGTGACTTCGGTTCTTGGATGGGTCAATACGTTGTGTTCTTGAGCAAAACAATTCATTAGACATTGCTCCAGTCCACTCTACCAGCAAAAATAAGTAACCTTGCGACAGGCTTGCGTCCCGTCCAGGAAGTAAATGTATATACGCCATGGAAACCGGGAAACCGCTCCTTATGAGTCCATAGGGCTCGAGAAGGATGCTTTATCTTTATATGGTTACGAGCAAAAAGCGATGAGCTGACAGTCAATACTGCACTGGAGAAAATGCTTAGTAGCATTTCTTCCAGCTCTTTACGTTGTAAGTTCAAATGCCACAGAGGCCGACTTTGCCTTTCATCCTTTTTGAGGTCAATGAAATCAGTATCAGTTGAGAACAGGGGTCGACGTAATCGATATCCCCACTCAACAAAATTGCTCTCTTTTGTCGAAAATTAGACAGGTATGTACAGACGAGCAGACTAATACCGTGTTCTGTACAACTTGCCTCCCTCTGGATGAGTATACTGCAGCCATCTATATGCCACAAAATCCGGGAACCCGGCCTTATTAGTCTGTGGCCCAGGAAGGAACTCTGATCCTTTATGATGTAGATATAAACATACATAAATATATCTTTATTTTTTAACTTTTATTTGTTTCAGTTATTAGTCTTCACCCATGCATCCATCCATCCATCCATCCATCCATCCATCCATCCATCCATCCATCCATCCATCCATCCAACCATACATACATACATACATACATACGTACATACATACGTACATACATACATACATAAGCCATCAATGGAACTGTAAAGATATGTAAAACTCTCCAAAAATTTAGCACATAAATACATATGCATGCATCTAGACATAAAAACGCATCCATAAAACAAACATACAAATATGCGCATACACTAACACCAAATACTGCACACACACACATATGCACAAATACCTAGATGATGTTGATAAAAGTTCCAATGAAGGAGCCTTGAATCTATGTTAGAGTCCGGCTCTTTCTCTATGGACAAGAAATACAGAAATGAAACTGATTGATAACATACATACATACATACATACATGCATGCATGCATACATACGTACGTACGTACGTACGTATGTATGTACATACCTACGTATGTATGTATACATGTATGTATGTATGTATGTATGTATGTATGTATGTATGTATGTAGTCCACAGATGAGATCTAGATATTCCCAGTATAGAAGAGGGTAGCGCTCAAATGATTCAAACGTAGTCTCTGATGTCTTTACAGGGGATCACTTCCGCGTGGTAAAAAATGGCTATAAAGGGGACCAAGTTGAGCAAATATGGAGTCAATTATGCGGATAAGCAAATTAAATATACCAACTATAACAGCTTGGGTATGAAATACAAAATATGTATTTATGTGTACATACAAAACGAGAGGAAGCAATGAGTGGAGGAATTCATACGATGTATATTTAACTATAAATATATAGATATTTATATTGAGTACAAGCGACAGAAAAAACTAAAGGGAAGGAAATAGGATGTTATAAGTCCAACAACTATTTCTAAGGACTCGGAAATCCATCACAATTTTGGTAGATGTAGTTCATCACAATATGCAGGCCGAAATGGAAGCAATCAGCATTGGATAAATCGAGTCTCCATCATTAGGGCAGGAAAGATCTTACATTTCAGATCAAAACGCAGAGAAGTTCAAAGGTGGAATATAGCATCTTACTTCCACCCCTTTAATTTTCTGTGTCGTTTGTACTCTTTGTAAGTTAGATCTATTAATGTAAATATCTATATATTCATCGTCTAAAAATCTCCACTCTTTACTTACTCTGGTTCTGCTTGTATACATATATACATGTTTCGTATTTCATACCCAAGCTGTTATATTTAGTATATCTGATTTGTTTATCCGCATCCTTGCTTCCATATCTGCTCAACTATGTAATTTATATAACTTATTGAAGTTGACAAAAACAGTATTGTGCTAAATACTTACTGCTGTCTGCTGATCAGTTACCTGAAACTCTGAATAACAGTTAGTGAAGTATTTTCAGTTGCAATAAACTATTATTTTATTCTACATCTGGTATTGACATACTATATTCTCTACCTTGTTTTGAACCTCTGTGCTCGCATGTGTGTGTGTGTGTGTGTTTGTGTGCGTGTGCATACATATTAAAATGTATTTTGTTATGAATAAATTATAGAACGCACTACCGAAGATGTGTTGCATAATTCACAGGAAACGCAACACGCTTCACACAGGTGACTAAACACTTAAGTGGCAATCATATTGAAATCCTTTTTTCGAAATAAAACTGCAAAACTATAAAAAAAAAAAAAAAAAAAAAAATTTGAATAGTATTCTAATCCCTTTCTAATTTGCTTCGCTGCACTAATTTACTTTTAATATAAATTTCATTTGTATGTATTTATTTTTCATTTATTATTCTAACTTTTACCAGAAAATCTATTTAAATGAAAATTAAATGAATTTCGCGATTATTTTGTGAATAAATAAAAGATTACTTTAAATCATTCTGATATTTATCTTTGAATTATATTTTAAACTATAAGTTTAATTAAATCTAATCTTTAAGAATTTACATAAGTATCAGTATTTAGATTTAAATGGTTAAATATAATGAATAGGTTTGATTATAAGTAATATATTCTTGGAAGAATTTAATTAATAAAAATAGGGTTGAGGAAAGAATTTCACTCAAGGTATCTACATATGAAGTCTGTGAGAAATAACTGGTGTTTCAGATTTATTAATATAATTTCATATGAGCATTGTCTTGTGAGATAGACAGGGATGTAGAAGAGATCGAAGGCAGTGGGGAGGCGAATTGTGTATATGTGCGCGTATGTATGTGTGTGCGTGTGCATGCGTGTGTTTGTCTGGGTGTAATGGTTATTCAATCATACCATATGAATAAATAATATAAAGAATCTTGTTGATAGTCTCTTACTAAATGCCAGACAACTTCACTGTTTAGTTTGTGTTTTATTGGAAGTTCAACGGTTTAAAATTGTCCGTTATTGTTTAGCTCCCAATACAGGCATTGTTGAGGAGACTTATGATTAACCACAATCAAGTCGTGACCACTCTATCCTTTTCCAAAATTCATGTTCGTCCGTCGGAGCAACGAAGAGCATCTAGTCATCCTTGAAGATGATTGATGACTTACACAGTGACTTTGAAGTAAAGAAGAGTCGCGCACCGGCAGCCTCATTTTCTCGTCCATCGCCATTTTAATCTAGTGGCAAAATGTTTGGGGGTGGAGACAGAGGTAGTAGATGACCAAGATGTCTCACTTGCCTCATCTTTTCCCTCTCCATTTCACATTGTATTGTAGCAGATGCCTTTCCCTCCGTTAACCAATGAAGGTTTTTTAGGCAGCACGCACTGGATTCAGTCTTGACTGGAATAGGTACGCAAGCCCTAATTCCCCAAAATACTGTACCCTTGACTACATTATTCAATGTCCGTCACTTCTGAAACAACAGAACATCGATTGAGGGAGGATTTGTTTGATATTTCTTGCAAGTTGAGCAACTACTTGAGTCGAGCTCACTCATTAGAATATGGAATGGAAATCCAACCAGGAACTAATGAAGTTTTTGAATATATTTTTCATATTATTTTTCTCATATGTATTTATTTTGTCTTTAATCTTTCACTTGTTTCAGTCATTGAACTGCAGCTTAGTACTTATTCTATCGGTCTCTTTTGCCGAGCTGCTGGATTATAGAAATGTAAACAAGCCAACACCGGTTGTCAAGAGGTGTTGGGGAAAACATAAATACAAAAACAACACACACACACACACACACACACACACACACACACACATATACACGACTGGATTGTTCCAGTTTCCGTCTACCAAATCCGCTCACAAGGCTTTGGTCGCCCCGGGGCTATAATAAAAACCATATTCTCAAGGCTCTGCGCAGTGGATTTAAACCCAAGACCACATGGCTTGGAAGCATTTATGCCACGCCCGAGAAGATAAGCAATAAACCAAGTATTAGGAGTTCGCTGCGATAGTCGTGTCTTTCAGAACTGCATTTGAGTATGGAAAAAAGAAAACATATTGGATGACATTAAATCTCTTTTGTC
>NC_068989.1:24780496-24782996 GCF_001194135.2 Octopus bimaculoides
TCGTTTCAGTTTCGAAGAAGACGATACGATAAAACCATGAAATTAAGTGTAACATTTGGCTGGATTTAAATACTAAATCGGATATACTAATCTTTTCAATTACTGCAAAGAAAAAATAAAGATAAAAGAAAATCAAAAGTAAAAGTGATTCTTTGGTCTTCGAATCACTGTCTTTATTCATCAATGGGATCTCAGCGGATTTGTGACTAATTCCATTCCGTGCAGTATCTTCTCAGAAGCCCGAATTCTAATTCTAATCCTTATGAAAGAAAAAAAAAAAAAATTACGGATTTCAGGCAAGTCCGTGATTCTCTTATACGTAATATTTTGATATTTTTTCTGAACATAATACACAAAAAAGAGGAAGAAGACAGTAATATTGTTTGGGGATGTTAACACAAGACCAGCGATTTCGGGGGAGAGAATAAGTCGATTACGTCGACTCTAGTGCTCAACTGGTACTCATTTTATCGACCCCAAAAAGATGAAAGCGGCAAAGTTGGCCTGGGCTGAAGTTAGACTCAGAACGTAAATACGAACGAAATACCGCTAAGCATTTTGTTCGGCATGTTAACAATTCTGCCAGCTCATCGCCTTAGAAGAAGACTATAATATTGAAAAGGAAATCCAACTGTGACATGCGGGGTGGTCGGGTTAAATTTGACAGTTTTCACAAAAGAAAAAGAAAACAATAAAAAATATCAACCACATTCTGGCTGAGACATAACAGTTTACTCAAAGAAGCCGTTCTCAGCTCCCACCACAGCCTCAAGATGGCTCTGGAACGTAGCGCATACATTTCTCACTCTGTCCACAAAAAAAAACTTCAAACACCTCCTTGGTATTGCAGGCCGAGTGGTTGGGGTCTTTCTCAATCGGGGGAATTATGAGGTCCAAAATTGGGTCGAGTCGAAGTCATAAAAATTCTCAGACAATCGCTTCTGACTCTTTCCGGAAGTATGGCAAGGAGCCGAATCTTGCTTCAACACTATGGCCTTCCAACAGAAACCCTCTGCATCCAGAGTTTGACCAGTGTCTAGTAGCTTCGCATAGCCGTTCGAATTGAACCTAAGGCCCTGTGGGAAGAAGTCTTGGTGTGTAGGCTCAGTCAGAACGCCTGCTGTATTCCTTCCTACTAGTCTCCATTGCAGCTGTCCATGTTGCGTCTTGCAGTTTTTACAGTATTCACAAAACATTGAGCAGCAGTCATGATGTCAGCATATTGTACCCGGCGCGAATAATCACGATACAGTTATATCTTTTCCAATATCCAGATGACTTCTACTTCTCCATGTCAGCTGTCTCAACAACAATTTTAATCTTTATGCTCTCCAGCGCCGTTAACTGTTCAGCAATACATCAAGCTGTTCCTGTAAAAAGAAGACATATAAATCAAATTTAGCCCGAAAACCCTGTAAATTATAGTAATTTATGATAAGTGAAATACTTATATGCTTATGATTAAAGTCTAGAAAGTTCATATTTCGCTATGTTAGTGTGAGAATTATAAGTAATTGATATTGCTGTTTAAATATTCCTAGGACAGGCCTGATTGGCCAGACTAGCTTTCAAACGCAATTCCAATTGTTATCTTTCCGTCTTTATTCAGTTAAAGTATGTCTAGAATTACATGATCTAATGTATCTTATCCATATTCTTAAACGGCAGATTATTCTTTGAATTGATTGGTATTCCCGATAAACCGATCGATTCCATAGAAATATGAATTTTGCTTGTATGGCGGAGGATAGGAATGGTAAATCTGATACTCCGAAGTTGATGAAAGATGTAAAAAGTGAAGGCGAGTTCCTCAGAAGATTAATCTCCAGCTTCACAAAGCTTGTCTGGCAGGGAAATAGAAATATTTCTGATTTTACCCTCTAAAGATAATTTTACCGATCGTAGACGATTGCTGATTCCTTTGTAGAGGAAGATATATATATAAAAGGGAGAAATACGGCGGAGGATATTTTGGTTCATTCGAAATCTCAATGAAAACTAATAAAATGATTGCTAATTATACAATGCTTCTGTTGTTTATATTAATTAACTCTAAAGGCTGCGAACTGGCATGATCGTTACCGTGCCGGAAAGATGCTTAGCGGCATTTCTTCCGACTTTCCGTTCTGAGATCAAATGCCGCTGAGGTCGAGTTTGCCTTTCATCCTTTCGGGGTTTATAAAATAAGTTCCAATTGAAAACTGGCTTCTATGTAATCGAATTTGCTGGCTTTGTGCCGAAATTTGAAACTGATATTAGTAAGCTCTATAAAGTGTTGAGCTGGCGGACTCATTGGGAAGCCGTACAAAATGCCCAGCGGCATTTTTTCTGACTTTACGATTTCATCCTTTCTGAATCGATAAATCAAGTACTAGACAAGTACTGGAGTTGACGAAATGAACTTGCTTCCTCCTTTTAAGATCGTTGGCCTCATGCCAAAAATTAAAAATAAAGGATGATAATTATTAACTCTATGTACTGTGCGTATCCTAATAAAAGG
>NC_068989.1:24786576-24789148 GCF_001194135.2 Octopus bimaculoides
ATATATATATATGTATACATGCATGCATTCCTACTTATTAACATTCTACCTACCTACCAACTTTACTATCTATCTATCTATCTATCTATCTATCTATCTATCTATCTATCTATCTATCTATCTATATATATCTATCTATTTATTTATCTATCTAACTAACTAATTCTCTCTTTTATCTCTTACTTGTGCCAATCATTGGACTCCTACAAGGCTAGGGCACCGTGCTAAAGGATTTAGTTGAATAAATTAATCCTGTTACTTATTTTTAAGTTTGGGTCTTATTCTATCGGGTTCTTTTTGCCGAACCACGAAGTCACGGGGTGTAAGCAAAAACATGAGTTGCCAAACAGCGGGGACACACACATACACACACACACACGTACACATGTAGATGTGTATGTTTCATGTAAGATATTGTTTTTTATGAAGGAAAACCAGCTGCATCTATCACCTTCACAAGCCTTCCGACAGTGCTTGGAGACCGTACGTAAGGTAGAGTAATGGACTGATAGTCATGCAATGTAAAGTTTCGGTTCTCTTCATTTCGTATGTTTGAACCACTCTGGCGCGCATCGTCCGCATTTCTCGGGGCACAAAAAAGAAAAAGAAAGACAAAAGTCTTGTTAAGGGAAATAACTTCGTTGAGTGGCAAACTTGTAAAAGTTACTTCCCTTGTATATGGGAATAGCTTCCTTTCTCCTTTCAATATTCTTTTTTAGGTTTTTCTGAAATTTTTTTTAAGCTTTTGTAATGGTTAATTAATTAGATGTTGACTTGTTAATGAAGGAGACAAATTGATTAGATAATATGTTATTTATATTCAGGCTGCAGTGTTGATGTTCTTGTTTAACCCTAGGTCACCAAAGATTAAGCATTCAGCCCTAATCATCTCTGATATCCAATGTCGCCTTCTACTTTGAAGATATTGACATGTGAACAGCTAGAGACGTGACTGTTGTTTCTAAAACGTTACACCACTTTCAAGAGACTCACTGTTTTTGTTGTTTACTCCTGACCAGCTCTGAAACAATCGGAGAGACGACGAAGAGTTTCCAGCCTGGATCTTCCGGTTAACTAGTTAATACATCATCGAATGCTTCCTTCCTTATTTCAAGAGGGTAGACCGCGATGTGAAGGAGATTAGGCAGCTAATTTTAACAAGTCAAACAGCCACGTAGAGATTCCATTGCTTTTGTCGTTATTGTTATTGTTTAACTTCATATCAGTGTGTTTCAACTCAGAACGTAAAGAACCGAAACAATGACATTGTCCGACGTTCTAATGAGAAATACTTTGGAATATTTTTTCTGACTCATGTCCAAAGTTCAAATCCGTGTCATGGTCATCTTTACTTTTCATCCTCTCCGACTCCATAAAATAAAGTACCAATCAAGTATTGGTAAACGACTAACACTCTTCCTGTATATTTTTGGCCTCGTGCCAAAATTTGAAACAGTTACTATTACTATTTGTTTGTTAACAATGTTATAGAAACTTCAACTATTACTTTGCTAATGTGAGACGACACAGTAAGAGAATTAAGAAATTTTACCAGATTCAGAGCTGCTTGCTCATTATCTGCATATGTTTATCGCCTGATTTGCTTTCCGAAAATGTCTTCCTGATGGAATATCGTAGTGCTTTTCGGTTTACTGGAACAATCTGGCAAAAATCAACGCGCAAAAATAAGCAATTTCCAACGAAATAATACACGATTATTCATCACTTCTTTCAGCATCTAATTTAGTGTTTTAAAAAGATGGCTACGCCTTGTAGGTGACTAATCTCAGTCTCATCAAATGGAGATACTATGCAAGTTGCGTTTTAATTTGCAGGTAGTTATGAGAAACTAGAACCGTATACGCAGTGCGACATAATTGCTGCAATGTTATACAGTGTTACAGTGTAATAGCAAAAGCTGTTGTTCTTATGTACATATATGAATAATGCGTTGAGTGAAAAGATTTTACCTGTATCATTTCGTGAAGCAAGGAATAGTACTCTATTTGCATTAATACCTATTTCAAAGGCCATGAGCTAGCAGAAACATGCCGAACTAAACGCTCAGTGGAATTTCGTCCGCCTTTACGGCCTGAGTTCCAAGTCCGCCGAAGTCGACTTTTGCTTTTATTGTTTCGGGGTTGACGAAATAAGTACCAGCTGGGTTTCAGGTTATCGACTAACTGAGATTCAGGTAATCGACTAACTGGGACTGAGGCAATCGACTTCCCCTTCCCCTACAAAAAATTCAGGCTTTGTGATTATAAAGACAGGATTAATTTCCAATTTCTTTTTTTTGAGATTTCAAATGTGTTTTACTCTTCATCATTTTGCAAAATGATATATACTTTTTTAAAATATCCCAGTATCGGGTTCAGCCTCGTCTTCATAAACTGTGACAAATTACTTGTCCGAAGACCATAGTTGGCAGAGGGTAAACTATCTATCTATCTATCTATCTATCTATCTATCTATCTATCTATCTATCGATCGATCGATCTGTCTGTCTGTCTGTCTGTCTGTCTGTCTGTCTGTCTGTCTGTCTGTCTGTCTGTCTGTCCGTCTGTCCGTC
>NC_068989.1:24790098-24790538 GCF_001194135.2 Octopus bimaculoides
GAGAGAGAGAGAGAGAGAGAGAGAGAGAGAGAGAGAGAGAGAGTGGGGGAAGGATATTTAAACGAACGTTACTTGCACATTATTGGTGAAGATTCACTTACACACAGATGACAACTGTGTGTATGTAAATGTATGTGGGTAAATTGAGGTATGTATATATGTATATATGTATGTATGAATGTACGTACGTATGTATGTATGTATATATGTATATATGTATATATGTGCCCACAACATTAGCATTCAAATGTTTGAGAAATAAACGAGTATTTTTCTGAAAAAATATTGTTCATTCTCATGAGTAAACTATTCCATTTCGGTTGTTTTGTTTATTTCCTTGAGTTATTCGAAATATTCTGTTATGTTTGTGTGCGTGCTCGCGCGCGCATCTGTGCATACACACACACACACACACACACACACACACACACACACACACA
>NC_068989.1:24791543-24794451 GCF_001194135.2 Octopus bimaculoides
GGCACTCCGTCGCTTACGACGACGAGGGTTCCAGTTGATCCGATCAACGGAACAGCCTGCTCGTGAAATTAACGTGCAAGTGGCTGAGCACTCCACAGACACGTGTACCCTTAACGTAGTTCTCGGGGATATTCAGCGTGACACAGTGTGACAAGGCTGACCCTTTGAATTACAGGCACAACAGAAACAGGAAGTAAGAGTGATAGAAAGTGGTGGTGAAAGAGTACAGCAGGGTTCGCCACCATCCCCTGCCGGAGCCTCGTGGAGCTTTAGGTGTTTTCGCTCAATAAACACTCACAATGCCCGGTCTGTGAATCGAAACCGCAATCCTACGACCGCGAGTCCGCTGCCTTAACCATATATATATGTGTGTGTGTGTGTGTGTAAATAGTAATGGATTACTCCAAACATTTAACGGTTTACTCTTAGGTATTCGAAATAGGTTATTCAACAGTTAATATGTAAATCCAATAATATTTTCATAAGAACATTTCTAGGTTTTTGTGCAAATGATAGGTACAGATGAGAATTCATAGTCAGGATACAAGAGCTGTAAGTTCTTATGTATGTATGTATGTATGTATGTATGTATGTATGTATGTATGTATGTATGTATGCATGTATGCATGTATGTGTGTATGTAAGTATGTATGTACGTATGTATATATATGTGTGTTTGTGTGTATCTGTGTATGTATGATGAATGCGCGTGGTCTAACGTTTAAGATGTCGCTCACATGAGCGCAATATTGTGGTTTTCATTCCCTGACCGGCGGTGCGTTGTATTCTTGAAAAAAAATACTTCATGTCAAGTTGCTCCTGTCCGGTCGTCTGTAAATGGACTGGTGAGCCGTTCTGGGGAAATATTGGCCTGCTTACCTAGTCAGTAGGATGGTATCATTCGAAAGCTACAACAATGCCAGGAAGTGCATTATGATCAACAGTGTATGACAACATCCGATAGTCTGGTCGATAACACTATTCTAAAGTTTCACTCCTGTTGATTACTATTCAGTCGCAGGCAGTGTTTATGTTATTAGGGCTGTTGACACCGTCTAACTGAATGCTACTGCCAGGTGTCGAAATGATAGTGACATTCATTTGGCAGCCGATGATGGAAATATATATTTGTTGTTTGTGAGTATTTTATATTTTAGTTTTGTTATTCTGAGTTGTCATTCATTCTCGTGAAGTGGAAAGTGTTCGTATATTCATGGTTTGTGTATTCATGATTTTGGTTGCTTTTCTTCATAGATAATCGTTTTAGACTTAAGATACTGTGATCATATTCTGCAAATTGATTGGTCAACGTATACAGCCGGTTACTACAGGAATTTTCCTAAGCTATTTCAGCTGTTAAATATTTTTGTCTTCCTTGAAATATGGTATCTGTAAAACATCGTACATCTCTAATGGTCTTGAAGAAGAGCAAAACTATGTTTTATTGGCAAATAAAAACATAAAATTCTTTATCAGATTGCATAATTCTGGCTTTATTCAAGAATTGTTCTCAATGATCATGATGATAATGATGATGATGATGATGATGATCAACATCATGATTATTATTATTATTATTATTATTATTATTATTATTATTATTATTATTATTATTATGTAACACATTCATCATCAAAAATTTCACTGACAAAATTTTTAAAATTCAGCAAATAATTGTAACTTGTGGCACCTGACTTACTAATGTAAAATAAATGTATTCACTCTGTGAGGGATGCACTAGGTGTGTATGTATGTATGTATGTATGTATGGATGGATGGATGTATTATATAGACCTACGTGGTTTGATCAATAAGTTTCCGGACTGTTGCCATAGTAACGAAGCTAAGACACGTGCATGTGCACTAAGTTTAACGTTTTAGCTCACTTCCGCCATTTACAGCAGTGTGTAACGCGTGATCGTCGCATTGACCATGACACGCCTATGCAAAGTTGCAGAAAGTGTATGGAGAGGAGTGTATGAGTCGCACATAAGTGTACGTGTGGTTCAGACGTTTCGAAATTGACCGAAAAAATGTCGATATTGACGAACGTTCTGGGAGACCCGTAACCAGCAAAGGTGAGAAAAACATCGCAGATGAACGTGCAAATGTGAGGGGAAATCGAATCCCCATTCGTGAGTTATCGAGAACGATGAAAACTATTTGAAAACTTTACGATGGCCTCTGAGTAGGTATCGCCAAGCTTTTGTCAAAATTTGATGCAGATTTTCTGCTCAGTTTTCTCTGACATGGCCAATACAACGATCACACGCTAGGCACTGCCCTTCCAAGCACTAGTGTAAACAACGGAAGCGAGACAGAACGTTAAAACTTAGTGCACATGCACAGGATAATTGAAGGTTAATCTGTACTAAGCGGCTTTACTCTGTGTGCTTTAGTTTTGTTACTATGGCAACAGTCCGGGTACTTATTGATCAGACCACGTACATATATATATATATATATATATTATTTATTTATTTAAAGATCACAATACACGTATTAAAGCGCTACAAATAATTTCATATGTTGAGAAAACTCAAACGTATTCTTCAGGGGCAAACCACATATAATAACGAACTAAAGAATATGTTTGAGTTTTCTCAAAATATGAAACTGTTAGTAGCGCTTTAATACATGTATTGTGATCTTTAAATAAATAATATTTATCTCTCATCAGATGGAATACTTTTTTTGTTGAATTTTCTCTCACGGAACAGTACTTCGATTCAAAACAAGAGCTCAATATATCCCATCAAATAGTCATGACTTTGATAGTGCAGTCAATTAAGGGGACCGTCATTACTATGTGTCTTTCTCCTAGAAGAGTTGCCTTCACCATGTATACATACATACACATAAAAAAAGATATAAATTTTAAAATTCTCACAATTTGAAATTTATATAT
>NC_068989.1:24794748-24802409 GCF_001194135.2 Octopus bimaculoides
ATATATATATATATATATATATATGTGTGTGTGTGTGTGTGTGTGTGTGTGTGTGTGTGTGTGTGTGTGTGTGTGTGTGTGTATGTGTGTGGTTGTATACATGTATGGATGTATGCATTTATGCATGTATCTATATTTGAATGTATGTATGTATTTTGCTAAATTCTAGCAATTCTTGTTTTGAAAACTACAATACCGAATCAACCCTGTGTCAGTCTCTTCGTGCAAATACAAAATCTTCAGATATTACAAATATGTACGTACGTATATACAACATATATCTGTGTATGTGTATATATAAAATTTTTGGTTGATGAGGATATGTAATCCAAGCGGGTGCCAATATGCACTTATGTACCCTAAGTTGGTTGGTTTAAATATTCTTCGTACGCATATGTACGTATATGTACACGCGCGTACATATATGCACCCACTCACACACACACATACATGATTGTATGTTTGTGTGTGTATTTGTCTTGTAGAAGACACAGACTTCAAAACCTCTTGTATTGATTCCTGTAATATATAATGCCTTTGAGGAAAATAGTAATAGTCGTCCTGGTGATAATAGTGTATTTTTGTTCTTTAACTGAATGTTCTGAGTTCTGATTCGACCGTGCATTTAACATTCCAAGATCAATAGCTCAAGTACTTTTGCTAGACTTGTGTATATTCAGAGTTAACTTTACAAAGGTAACTTTGTAGTTTCGCATTAATTATTTACAAAAGAATCATTAGCACTTTTTTTTTACTAATGATCATGCGGGGAAAAGAAATATGATGCAATGTAGTATTAGATACAATGTAGTATTAGATACAATGTAGGATTAGAGTTGTTATACTAAACATTCTAATACGTGCTATTGATTTCATATATAGAAACGTAACCATGATTTTCAGTGGGAGGCGGGTGTTTGATCGATTGTATCGACCTCAGTGACAGATACTTTCTCTTTCGACACTGAAATGTTGAAAGGGAAAAGTCGGCCCTAGCAGGAATTGAACGTAAAAATGCTGAACTAAACATTGTAGAATAAATCGTCCAACACGCGACTGTTTCTGCCAATCTACTGTCCCATAATGTTCTTTATTGCCAGAATGCAATATTGGGGCAAAGTCATGTGATACGAGGATGGTGCAGCTGAGCTTATTTTATTAACTCTCAAAAGTATAAAAGGCAAAGAGATATAAGAATAGATAGAAGAAATCTGAAGTGAGAAGCCAGAAGGATGAAACTAAATTATATTATTCGCCATTTCTTGCTATTCTCTAACGTTTAACCACGGAGTTCTGTCACTCAATACGACCAGCTTTTGCATTGATATTGCTTTAAAATTTGACATGAACTGTGATATTCAATACGGTCAGACTGTATCAACAGGAAATCTTCTTTCATTCCTGGTTAAAATAATGGAAGCGGAATAAATTTGATTTGGCGAAACTATTAGTCTAGGCATAAGTTGATGATAGTGAATTTATATGGACAACAGACACGTTGTATTATTGATTAACTAGAAAATTTAATGGAAATGTGTGTTAGTGTGTTTATGTGAATGTAATTATGAGCATATTTCGGAACACATTTTTAATATGGTGTACTAATAAATTGCTTCAGAAAAGTGTCTATACATGTTTATATTATTTCATAAGTTAATTAGAGAAGAAGTGCCCGTGTGTATATGCAAAAAGATGTAAGATGGATAGTTATATATGCAAGCTAATCTAGAAATTTAAATGTGAACATGAGTATATATTTACACACAAAATTCATTACTTAAGTCTGTATAACGTCGAGCTTATTTAACTTAAAGTATGAATATAGAAGGATAAGAGCTATACACAAAATATGTATAAAACTATATGTAAAAATGAATACATAAATATGTAAATATATTAATGGCTGCATATGTGAGTGCATAATTAAAATAATTGTATTTGGATGGGACACAACTGAAAACAGATAATTCTATTTCAAGCTACTTTGCATCTTGTTCACCTACTTTACAGTAGACATAGATATCTTTGGCGCCTAGATTACTCAATGCTGATACACAAAGATTGACAGAGACGCTTCTGATTCCTATAAACCAATACACACACATGCTCACACCTATGTATGTGTATGTATCAATGCGAGTATATGTGTGTACGTACGTGCGTACGTACGTACTTATGTATGTATGTATGTATGTACGTACGTCTGTATGTATATATATTTATATATTTATTATAAATTATATATCATGTGTAATATATATATTATATATATATACACGCGTACACACACACACACATACACACACACACACACACACATATATATATATATATATACATGCATACACACGCATACATACATGCATACACACATATATGTATGTATGTATATATATTGATAGAAAAGGTAAGACAACAAAAGAAAGAGACCTCGATATTATGTAAATAGAGGAATTTATCTGTAAATAATATGTGACAATTATTCGGTAGCCATGATAAAACTCTGAGTTTCGGATGTCGGAGCGGACCCACGCCGCCATTTCTTCAGTTATCTGGATATCGAAAAAATGCTATGAAAATGACCGTTAAACAAAGGGAAATTACTGTGTGATTGACCGTTATTAAGACAAAAGAGCTATTAGAATGACCGCTAAGTAAAGGGAAGGAGTAAAGGTAAGAGTGTATCTATATATATTGCTCTTAGGGAACTGTCTTGGGGCTACTACTGTTTATGGTATCTCTCTCGGTTATGGCATCAATTACGCAGGCAGCCACTCTTACTAGTTATGTCGATGATACAAGAGTAGGAAAATTAGTCAAGGAACCTTTCGATGCTAATATTCTACAGAAAGACCTAGACGCCATATATAAATGGACTGCAGAAAACTATGCAATTTAATGCAGAAAAAATTCAAGCGTTCTTCTATCATCCAGCTTGCATTAATATGCTGCAATAATGATATTTTGATCACGAAGAGTTGCAATCCCAGAGTCAAACATAGAGCATGATCTGGGGATTAATATGAGTAATGACTCCTCGTTTCATGTACATATCACCATGATGGTGGAAATGTGCTGCTGAATGGCCGGATAGAATCTGAAAACTTTTAGAACAAGGGACCAGGAAACTATGTTAGCTCTATGAAGGACATTTGTTCTCATCCGTCTGGACTCCATATAGCGAAGACGGATGAGATGTGCGGTGATATACATATGGAAGATTCTTGAGGGGTTGCAACTAAACTTTGGCATCGGAAATTATACCAGCCCCTGAACTGCACATCACTGGACTATTCCAAAGGCATCACCCATCCCGTCCAGAGTGGGGATCGGGTTCTGCAATAGTTTAGGATTTAAAGGCCTATATCTATTTAGTATCTTGCTAAAATATCTACATGGAGTATAGGTAGATATTTTCAAGAAACAGCTTGACCTCGTGCTGTCCAAGGTCCAATATGTACCTACTTCACGGCAAGAAATTCAGAGGAGGGTATATCAAGCTTCCTCCTTCGCCAAAAGTAAATCACAAAAGAATGGCCATTGCAAAGGCGTTTCTCCAGCATGGCCACAATCTTTGGGCTGAAATTCACAAAAGATTAGATGAATAAATTAACTTAAGATTCGAAAATTGATTATCTTTCACCTTTCTACAGATAGAAGAATGTGTTATATTCTTTGAGTGGATATATTCGTATATTTATATATATGTTTTCAAAATTTTAGAATGAATGTAAGTTATTCAGAAATCACGTAGACAGTGTGTTTTCACATAGCATATAAATTGATGGTGTAGGAAGATTTTATTAGACTACAGTTCCATCACTAGTTTAAGTTCTTATGAGATCATAAGAATGATCTATTTCATCTGCCTCCATAAATCTAAATTGACGGTGTTGTAGAGTGCCAGAACTTTATTAAGTACTTGCGAAAGTGCTGGCAGTTGCCAAAAATTCAGAACGAGTATTTAGGTATTTCTTTGAAGTTTTTATGTTGTTTTACATTGTAGCTTTTTCAACCGAGCATATTTGATAGCGTCCTATGTCATTGATATACGGTTTGCATTGCTACCGGATCTTCCATTTTATGTTGCATTCGTTGTTAGTTTCTTTTGACTACCAAACATAGTTGAAGAATACAATCGATGACCTCTTCTTGTTTCTGAAGGAACCAGTTAACGTATCTTTGTTTAAATCTTCCAAAGTGTGATATAATATTCAGATGAAAGTAAAACTTTAATATTACGAATCTGAATTTCATATTTCGCCTTATGATCCTGTATTTGAAGATGCAAAAGGTGAATCTTGCTTTCGGCTTCAATAAAATATTATCAGAAATGTCGTAAACCATTGATTGGTTCGTAGGTAACCTATAACCAATGTCGTCATTGTTCAACAAATACGATATAAAGTAAAAATCAACACGCAGATTGAATCAAAATAACAGTAATATTGTTCAATAGAATCACACCACTTTAATATCAATATTGGAATAAAACAATTTATTCAAGTAAATATTTGGTTTTTGTATTTGGTTTACAAAATTCTTGATGAAAAACCGTATATTGAAACATATTCTATTGTATCTTGGGAGAGTCGCTATGCCAAAAATAAATATACGCACTGGCTTTACTTCACTTCTTTTATTATTATTAGTCAACTGGTTAACTATTTGATAATTTAACTAATCAGTTGTTTGATAAATCGTTCGATCAATAAACCAATCAGCTTGACATGTCATTTATTTCGTTGCCATACGCGCCCTTTTCAGTGACATAGCCTTTCTACTCCAGGTCTACCTATCTCCTAGTTTACAAATTCTATTATCGGCATAATGATCCTCCAAAGATACAACAAAATCAAATAAAACACTATAAATTATCTCAACACTTCAGAGAAACGGTACGTTCTCAGAAGAGTTCATTATGTTCAATTTCCCGGAGGAGTGAAGAAACTAAGTTTTCCTGTCTTGATCTTCGCTTGTAACTCTTTCAACATACGGCCTACAATGTGTTGGCGAAAGGTTGGGGCGGCAGTTGAATTTGTACATTCTTTTCTTGGCCCCTCAATATAGCCAATCCCGAGATATATAGAGAGAGATAGAGATAGATAAATAGATAGATAGATAGAGAGAGAGAGAGAGAGAGAGAGAGGGAGAGAGAGAGAGAGAAAGAGAGAGAGAGCCGGAACAAATGCAAGGCATTCTAATCGAACCTCTCTCTCTCTCTCTCTCTCTCTCTCTCTCTCTCTGTGATGTTATTACTTTGGTTGTGGACCAAGTTGCTGGCAGTGAAACACATCTATTAAATCCATTTTATATTATAAAGACTGTTGCAGAAAGTTCGGCTTCTTCAAATATTTTGTTTCTTAAAGATTCTGTTGTGTATGATATTTTCATAACCAATGTGAAACAGAATTTTTGCAACAGGAGTTTAAGTCCTATTCAAATACTGGTGTCGGTGAATTGAGCGGGGGATCGTTAGAGCTTTACAAAAATGTCTCGTGGCATTTCTTCGGACACTTCGGCATTCAGAGTTGAAATATCGACGAGTTTAAGTTTGCTTTTCATCCTTCCTCGATTGATAAAATAAAGTATCATTCCAGAATTGACTTCGGCTTAATCGACCGATACTGGTGATTCTCGTTGACTGCAGTTGAATACACCAAACCAATCTTAGTGATTCTTGCACTTTAAGTTCAGATGTGAGTTTGTTGGGGTGGATGAGAAAAAATCTGTGTATAGCGATTTAGTGACTTTCAAATCAGATCTTATTTGTAGTCAATTGCTTTCATGTCTTTTATAGTCCTTTACAGTGGGAGTTCATCTCCTCCTCATCCTGCACTTTATTTTTTCTTCCATTTTCCATACCTAGTTTGCTGAAATCACGTTAGGCACATCCAAGCGTCCTTTAAGTGTTACTTTGAGCGCATTGGAAATCCTCTACTATTCGCGCAGAATTTTGCTACTTTCCTCTTAAACCGATCAGCTCTTGGATACATTCTACATGCAAGGAGGCACATATCTTTGTAACATACACCTGTCCCGATTCTTCGACTGAAATCGATCTGTCTAAAATCTTCCACAGTCTGCAATGCTAGAAAAAAGCTCTTATTAGTATTTTTCATATCGCATAAATTGTTGCTGCAGTTACTCTTGCAAATACTCTTGTATCTATAGTACAACTTTGTATTTTCTGATCTCAGCGTGTGACTGTCTCTGTTCATGAATGTATCATTTATCTGTTTCATTTTCAATTTTTAACTTTTATCTTCTTCCCTATCAAAGACAATTTATCTTTTTTTTTTTAAAGAAAAATTCACTTTTGCATATTTGAAATGATTTTCGACATTTTCTTTTATATGAGAGAGGCGTATCCAGTGCTACAACGTTTCTCGTCGATGCCTCTTGCTGCCGCTCGAGCAGAAATAGAAGAAACAATACTGAAAAATGTAAACAGAGGACAAGTTTTTCAAAACAATGAAATAATGTTTAAAAGACAGACAATTTGTTTACTCCAGGTATTGAAATAAATGGTCTCAGTTTATGAAATTTTTATCCAGTGAAACTTGATAAAAATCCAGTTATCCAGTTTTCTCAAACATAATAATAATAATAATAATAATGATAATAATGATAATAATGATAATAATAATAACAATCAGTTCTTTATTGTAACAAAACTGATGAATAGGGAACATTACAAAGAGATGCTTCGCGTGAATTTTACATCAAATGAAAAATAAAGCGTTGATAAAGGAAAAATAACATGAAATATATAAATGTAAAGATATATTATGTATAAATGTCCAATAGATAGGCGCAGGAGTGACTGTGTGGTAAATAGCTTGCTTACCAACCACATGGTTCCGGGTTCAGTCCCACTGCGTGATACCTTGGGCAAGTATCTTCTACTATAGCCTCGGGCCGACCAAAGCCATGTGAGTGAATTTGGTAGACGGAAACTGAAAGAAGCCCGTCGTATATATATATATATATATATATATATATATATCTGTGTGTGTGTGTGTGTGTGTGTGTGTGTGTGTGTGTATGTGTGTGTATGTTTGTATGTCTGTTCTTGTCCCTCCAACATCGCTTGACAAACGATGCTGGTGTGTTTATGTCCCCGTAACTAAGCGGTTCGGCAAAAGAGACCGATAGAATAAGTACTAGGCTTACAAAGAATAAGTCCTGGCCGTAGTAAAAGAATAAAAAAAAGAAAAGAATAGAGGTTAGTTAGCTAAGGTACTTTACAACGTGTTAGCTCCTAGCATACCATTTGTGAATAATTTTGTAGGAAGTGAAGCAACCAAGAAAAGAGGGAAGTAGACACCTAAAGAGCCAGTGACAACAGTATTAAAAAATACGTATTTTCAGAGCACCGCTATTCGTATTACTGAGCAGAAACAAAGAAATCAGCCCCTGCTACTCAATGCTAAGAATTGACAAGTACTCTTTCTCGGTAACGACTTGACATACAATTCCATACACCATGCTTCTTCGATGGTTTATATATATCAAGCCACATAACAGTTAGGACTTCTTTTCACCAGTCCAGAGAGAGAAAATTGAAAACTTTTTCCATTTTATGAGAAGCAGTGGTATATCACTTCTCTCCTTCAGCTTTCCTCGATTAATTTCTCAGGTATGTAGATAAAGTTATT
>NC_068989.1:24802607-24804180 GCF_001194135.2 Octopus bimaculoides
TGTGTGTGTGTGTGTGTGTGTGTGTGTGTGTGTGTGTTTGTTTATGTCTGTATTTGAGCCACCTCACCACTTGACAACTGGTATTGGTGTGTTTACTTCCCCGAAACTTAGTGATTTCGGCAAATGCGACCGATAGAATAAGTACCAGGCATAAAAAAGTCCTGGATCGTCTAATAACTCTTCAAAGTGTTGCCCCAGAATGGCCACAGTCTAATAACTGTCTCACATATTTACTTTTACTGGAGTGAACCCATTTCTAACACCCATCTCCATATTGCACCGTTGTCGATCCTTTATTATCAAAAGTTTGGCTATCACCATTATCACTACTGTCAAAATGCGACATTCTGTCTTACAAATGGTTCCCTTTGTTGAATTGTCATTATTCTACAGCGATACCTAATAAAAGCGTTGACACTTTTATGAGGTGTCAACGCCTTTATTGCGGTTTGTTCAATTCTATTCTGGTGTATAAGTGAAATCCAGGCAAAATCTGTCAGCCAGATCAGATTTTCTAGGTTTTCATATCTCTTTTATTCCTTCTCTTCCCTCATAATCCCAGGATAGATAAAAAGTAGAATTCCAATTGTCTATTAACTTCAACAAACCAGATGTTTCTTCCACCGGCCCTGTTCTTGTTTAGATGTGAACGGCTTATTATCTCCGTAACCCTTTTGCTATTTATGTCCAGGACCAGCATCAGTGGCATAAACGTCATAGTTATTCTAAAGGAGAATAATCGTGTGTCTAGGAAATCCTGATCTTGCAAATGGCTACTACATCTAGACCTAGCGAGTGATGGTTGTTGAATAGGTATCGTTATTTCTTCACCAACACCAGGTTATGTGCATTTACACCGACTTTTGTTAGTATGACTAAGATTAACTTAACCTCGTTTAAAAACAATACTTCTACAGGAGCTTTGAAGCGGCCCACAATATACTCTGTCGTCCAAGATATAACATTTTCTGAGAGATCTATATACAGGTGGCGTGGTTCTTGCACGTCGTCTACATAATACAGCGCAACTTGTTCAGCACTCTTACGATCCTGCCATTCAATAATAATTTAGGCCATATCTTGTAACTTCTTTTCTCTTCTATATTATATTATATATGATATTAAGTTATCTTGGAGCTGTTATTCGCTTTTACATTACAGGATAATATACAAATATACCAATATGATATGCAATATAGATATATTAACAAGATTTTGGCACTGACAACAGAAGTTAAGGTAATAAGACATTCAGTCATTCTTCATTTGCATACAGCTATTTCTCATTGGTAACCGAAGTTAAAAGTCGATTCTGCTGGGCACCCTCTTCACTAATCGATGGAAATTGACTGTCATTTAAGAAAGAACTTGTCATAATAGAATGTATGAAATTTTAGTCTTGATGTTATTTACTAGTTGAACGTTTCATTCTTTCAGCAGCATTTTACACATTTATATTTCTATATCTATATAATTTTGCTCACACACACACACACACACAGACACACACAAACACACAGACACACACACACAGACACACACACACACACACACACACACACACACACACACA
>NC_068989.1:24804190-24804919 GCF_001194135.2 Octopus bimaculoides
GTGTGTGTGTGTGTGAGTAAAAATAAATACAAGAAAAGGGGTTTTGTATGATTGTGTATAGAGGAATATATTATTTTATTTAAAAGAGTTCCAACTCTGTCTGTTTTTTATGTTTTATTTATATTCTTGTAAAATTAATGTGGGATATAGAATATGGAATATACAATATATAATATAAAAATGGATGGTACAATGAAATAAAGTATTGAATGTCTTATTGAATATATGGAATATGTCTTATTGAATATATGAAATATTGAATGTTCAATATAAAGGATTAAATATATAAAGGCGAATACGTATTTTCTATACCTTGTGGTATTTCATCATGGCCAGTATGACAGACTTTAAATTCCAAAAAGGATAACAATCTTTTACAAGAATTTTATCAGGAAGCCAGTGTGTAAAAAAATTCATAAGGGAAATTTCTATTCCCAAGAATATAATTATTCGTTTATATTTATATAAGGGCATTACTACGGAATAATGCCACACACTAGACTTCCCAAATAAACACATTTTAGTACCGAATGCCTATATACACACATGTGTGCATATATACACACACACACTCCTTTATATGCACAAACACACATACATAGCAAATTCTTTCTGTCTACCTTTTATTTGGAAAAAAAAAGAAAAAACCGTAGATGGTAGCAATAGCAATCACCAGTCAAATTTCACACCTATATTTATTTTTTTTTTTTATTTATGTGTTTCAGCCAA
>NC_068989.1:24804929-24813553 GCF_001194135.2 Octopus bimaculoides
GGTCATGCTGGTGCACCACCGTGATTGGAAGAGTACAGCAGGGTTCGCCACCATCCCCTGCCGGAGCCTCGTGGAGCTTTATGCGATTTCGCTCAATAAACACTCACAACGCCCGGCCTGGGAATCGAAACAGCGATCCTATGACCGCGAGTCTGCTGCTCTAACCACTGGGCCATTGCGCCTCCACTATATATTTATATATATATAATGTATATATCTGAGAATGTTTTAGTGTGAGTATATTCTTTCACTTTTTGATTGAGCTATGGATACACAGCCACAAATACATACATACGTACATACATATACATATACATATGCATATATATACACATGTATGAATAACGAAATAAAAGCATAAGTAGGCAGTCAAATGGTATCAGGTCAGTTTATAATATACTTGTATAACAGATTAGTTTCAAATTTTGGCACAAGGCCAGCAAATCCTGGGGAGGGATAAGTCGATTATATAGACCCCAGTTTTCAACTAGCACTTATTTTATCGACTCTGAAAAGATGAAAGACAAAGTCGAACTCGGCGGAATTTGAACCCAGAAAAGTAAAGACAGACGAAATGCCGCCAAGCATTTGGCCCGGCGCACAAACCATTCCGCCAGCTTGCCGCGTTATACTTATATAAGATATATGCAAATATACATAAAGGAATATATGTAGCAAGTGTTCGAAATGTGAAAAGTTTGTAATAGTTCAGATGTAGATTGGTTCACTCCAAGATATGGTACACCTCTTTTCTATCACTTTCATGGTTTTACCTCCGACACCATTGGTCTACTTACCAACTATGTCTCATCAATGCCGTCGACTTCATTTCTGTATATGCAAACAAGTTGCTTTGTTCTTTTTGTAGCATATAGTGCTAGTTTAAAATATATAGACATATTCTGTAGTACTGTCAAGTATTGATGCAAAATGCTGTTATCGCAACAATAGTATATATTTTCAAACTAGCTGCGAAGAATACATTAACATTATATATGAAAATGGCTGTAACGATTTATTGCATAGTAATAAATGTATAAGCAATATGTTTGTGCATAGTTAGACAGAGTACCGAGTTGCTGGTAAAATTCCAAACAGGACTGAATAAGTCAGACTGATCTCTAATTTTCTGTCTATGGGGATAATGTAACATCAGAAGAAGGTATTTGTGACTTTCCATTACATACATTGTTGATTAAAATCTATAGATATATTTTGTAATACGGTATAGTAATACATTTATTTTTGCAATTTTACCAAAACTCTGTCGCATGGAACACATCAAACTACCACCCAACATGTATTTTCGTTGTTTGGACTCTGAACAATAAAGTACTTAAGCAGATACATGAAAAGGTAAGCAGAAAATGGTATCTAGTCAACTGGTGTGTGATGCTGTCACCGATCAATGACATTTAATAAGCTAATAAGAATTTTCTGTGCAGATTTTCTATTATACCGTAATCTTTGATCTAAAATAAAATTAAGCCTCCTGAGCTGATATACTTTTGGAGGTCTACACACACACACACACACACACACACACACACACACACACACACACACACATATATATATATACATCTCTCTCTCTCTCTCTCTCGAATTGATTTAAACATTATACTTCAAAGTATGCTTATGTTAGCAATAAACAAGACATATTTTACTTTCGTAATTGAAATTTGTTAATGCGATAATATTAAACTGATATATATTAAACAAAATTGACTCTTTGGAGAGAGTGATGACGTCGGTCAATGAACATTAAATGAATGAGCAGGAACATAAGGCTAAATGCCAGGCAAAGCTAATATTAAATTGCATTTCGTTGAGTTCGTCTTGTTCTGTGTTCAAATACCCTAATCCTCGACGTTGTGTTATATATCTCTATTTTGATAAAACAACAACCAATATGACATTCTAGAGTTGGTTTAACTAATGCTATCCGTCTTAATATTTACCTTGACTTGAACAAATACACTATAATATTTTTCATCGTTTAACTCAATTATATTTATTATCAGTTTCTTTCACAAATCTGAAAACTTTAGAGGAGGAGAATAGTGGATTAAAATTAATCCATACATAACTAGTTCTTATTCAATGAGTGTAGCCGTGAGATGTAATAGACTTTCCGCAGTAAGTAGTTGTATCTAAATACTAAAAGACATCTCTGATTTTGTACGATCATGTTATTTGTTGCCCTTCAATAATAATAATAATCTCTAACATGATCACAAGCATGGCTGTGTAGATCAGAAGTTCGCTTTTCAACCAGCTGGCTTCGGGTTCACTCTCATTACACACCAACTATATTCCCGAACCGACCAATGCCATGTGAGGGAATTGGGTTGGCGGAAACTGCATGACTGCCCGCCCTCTGTGTATGTGTGTGTGTGTGTGTGTGTGTGTGTGTATGCTTGCACACACACACACACACACACACACACACCAAACACACACACGTAATTTACACGGGTGAGTGAACAAACGAAAGAAAGTAGCAATCAGAACAGTTGGCTGACGTTACATATATTTAAGAACAGTTTGACTTAGCTCGACATTACCTATAATTTCATGAGCGTGTAAAACTTGTCCATCCATCAGATGTTTGGAGGCAGTGTTTGAATATTAAATGAGATGGACGTGTTCTACGCACCCACGAAAATTTAAGTCATGTGTGTAACTTGTGTTTGTCTCCCCAATGCTGAAAATCTTTATTTACGTTCCCAAATAGTTAAAAAAAATCACGTAGAATAAGCATTTGACTTAAACAAAGTAAATACAAGAGTCAATGTATTCGACTTAACATTCCAAGGCGGTGCCCCAGCATGGCCACAGTTCAATGACTGAAACGACGACTTTGATGAAATTTGAACTTAGAATGTAAAGAACCGGAAGAAATGCCACTTGACATTTTGTTCGACGCGCTAACGATCCGCCACCTTGCCCTCTAAGTTATTGGTTAATAATCTAACTCAAGGCCTGAAGTTTTGCGGGATGAACCAGTCAATTTCATCAACTCCAGTGCTCGACTGGGAGTTATTTAATTTACCTTGAAAGGATGAAAGGCAAAGACGACCTCGGCGAACAGGTAGAATTGTTGGATCTTCAGAAAAATATCTAGAGTTATTTGTTCCGGCTCTTCACGTCTTCAGTACAAATCGAGGTAAGCTTTGCCCTTTCATCTTTCCGGTGTCGATTGAATGAAATACCAGTCATGTAATGCAGTAGATGAAACCAACTAACTCCTACCTCACCACTACAAATTTCTGGCCTTCTATATAAATTCTTTTCTACTCTAGGCACAGAGCCCGAAATTTTTTTTTGGTGGTGGTGGTGGGGAGTCGACAAGATCAACCCCAGTACGCAACTGGTACTTAATTTATCGACCCCGAAAGGATGAAAGGCAAAGTCGACTTCGGTGGAATTTGAACTCAGAACGTAAAGACCGACGAAATACCGCTAAGCATTTCACCCGGCGTGCTAACGCTTCTACCAGGTCGCTGCCTTGCCTTCTCTATATATTGGAGATAATATGTAAGTAGCAGTTGTGTGTGATGAGGTAGTTTTAATCGGCCACATTCTTTCGGTACACTTTGTAGATTTGTGAGAATGTTTGTAATAACCGAGTAAAACAATATTATTCTGATGAGCTACACATATCAGATCGAATTCTGGCAAATCAAGGAAAGTTTTAAGAGATGGCGTTTTCACTAAATTGACTCTAGAATGCATTAATGGTTACCTTGTTTATCTCAGAGGAGATTAAGATGCAGAGGGAGGATACACAATATCATTCTTTATAAGATTTGAACTCCTAAAAACTGCAATCAAACATGGTCTGTTTACTAACAGCTGCAGTTAAACTTTAGCCTGTTCGCTGACCGCTGTGATCTTTCTCCAATTACTAATTCTTATTTAATATAAATCAGATTATTTTTATCGCATTAGCACATTTCTATTACGAAGTAGATTGCATTTCTTATTGCTAACATAAACAGACTTTGAAGTATGTGGTTTAAGCAAATTTAATATATATACAGGCTTACACAAATATAAGCTCATGAAGCTTAATTTTATCTTAGATCAAAAATTTCAATACAAATATGGACAGAAAAGTCTCATAAACGTATCAGATATCAATTTTATCTAGATATTTTGTATTTTATTTAATGCATAAAATAACGATCGTGGTGGCACAGCTAAAGTGGCCACTGATACTGGAAGGAAGAATTAAGTCTATATAGGGCGAGCATGTTTAGCTGAAAGGACAAGTGTTGCAGCAAGCTAGAGAGCGTTCAACGGAAGAAGCAGGGGCCAGATTAGATAAGACGGAGGTATCGTTAGATAGTGAATGGAGAGGTGAAGCTGGCTGGCAGCTAAGAGAGAGGAAGGGAATGTGGTTGGTGGTAAAACCAAATAGAACGTACGGCGTTTCAGGTGCTGTTAAAATCATGGGTGCAATGCAGGCTGAGTAAGTATTGCTTACACAAAACACCATTTTCCCAATTTTCACTTTCTTGATAAAGGGCTACTTTTCTTACGCATCTGGTTCACATTTTTGCCTTTTGTATGACATAAATTAGCATGTTTTGTTTTGGATTTTTTTTTCTGATGCCATCGCCATAGTCGACTCAGACCTGCTTCTAGATTTCCACTACATTAGATTAATATACTACACCAAATTTCTGCAATGTTCGTGTCTCCCTGTGTTGAATACATAAATCTTCGTGATATACATCATAGTTCCAAAACAGTTTCTCATCCTTGTGTCTTTCGATGCTCACCGTTACGCTGTATCGCTACCTTATCTACACTGTTTTCGTAAGCGGTGGCTTCATTTACTATTTCATCTCGCGAGTTTCTATTTCCATTTAAAGCCCATTAACTCTCTTCCCCATTATTGAGCACATTCCCATCCTCACAGCCTGTAAACTCACGCGATCTAAGAACCAACCAATTTACTCGTTCTCAATTCCTTACGTAATAGTTACGAAACTCGCCTTATTCTTTCTTCCACCTGCACCATACCCATTCCTCACGCGAAACAAGCATCTCAACCGAATATTATTCGACATGCTTTCACAGAGCAAAGCTAGAAATTTCTGGTAACGATTTAACTCAGCTGCTGCTTTCCCGCCTTGACCTGTGTATCGCACTGCATCCGCTATTGTTGGTCACCCTTCAACCGATCACCTTCGGACGCTGCGTGTTATATCGAGCCTTCGTTTCATAACCCACATCTGTTGATGAGTTCCAGACCCGAACTGATATCGAAGGTTAGCTGCCATGCACAAAGCTGCTTATATTCTTCCACCAGAGACCACATGCTTTCCATTGCTGCTGCAATCTCGCTGGTTGCGAAATCCAGGATAGTTGAAACCTGTTTGCCAGCTTGTGCAACTTACGCATTGGGCTGCTTCAATTTTCAGAAGAGATTAAGTTGTCTAAACCATCTCGCGACTTGAGCTCTCTGCACTCCTCCGCCGCATCCGACGCTACCAATCGCTCAAATCCAAAGTGGTCTACGAACGACAGATTCGTTATTCGTAGCTGATGACGTCTAACAACGCAGAGGCAATTACCGTCTTTCTATATCTGAGTGTACACGAACGTGCTGAATGTAATTGTAGAGACCAGTAACAATGGATATATTTCAGTCTATAAAATATCGCCTGCATAGTTTAATCCAAGTGAGTCTGTATCTCCGTTGGTAGACTATTACATATAAAAAAAAAATGAACAAAATGTTTGTACAAAATAATTTACATAATTAGAAATAAAATGAGGTAAGAGCCAGTTCTCGTAACAACTAACTGCTGATGTACTGTTTTTAGAGTTAACATTTTCCATGAAAGGCAAATTGATATAAAGATATTTCATTCATGAGCCATCCAAAATAAGTAACTAGAAATAAATATATAGTGTGGTAAAAATTATATTAGGCATAGACTAATATATTCATTCACATTGTAAGGAAGGGAGAGATCCACGGATAAGTTTCGTCGAACCATTCTGACCTCACGAACAAAGCATAAATTTTATGTAGGTGATTTATCGCTTAAAGTGAGAGTACCTCCACTTAGTCGTTTGACCCTCAAGCGATAGCAGGGAAATATCTCTCAAATCATACTCAACTGACTTCAAAAAAGAAGGAAACATTGGATAATATAGTATAGGAAAGAAGGCAGAAGAGTTACGAACTGAACGGTTTTGGGACTAAATAACAACCACCCCCGTCGCCGCTGCCGCCGCCGCCGCCGCTGATACCACCACCACCACCACCAACAACAACAACAACAACAACAAAACAACAGTAGCAGCAGCAACAGCAACAGCGACAACAACAAGGACCACGACGACGACACAACAAGAACAGTCCGTAGCGCAGCGTCTATGTCCCCTTACACACTGGGAACGTGTTACAAGCGGCCACAACCAGTTTCTATTTTATAAATGAGAAGACTCGAACTAGAAATATGTGTAGCTGCTAATACCGACAAGTATCACACTGCACAAGTATGTTTCTCTGGAACAATAATTTCAGCTCCTAATTGATATCGGTGTAGTTTTTACATTTTGCTTTTACTGTTAATGCCCCAGAGAAAACAAAAACATTGTCTCATTTTCCATTATAATTAAAGTTACTAGTCTTGTGTAGAAAACGAGACTTTCAGCGGAGTGTGTCGTTGTGCAAAATGTAATCCCTCAACGGGTGGTATCGCAGAACCGAATTTCACTCTGACCGTTCAGAACTAATTAACTTTTCTTCTAATATGAAACCTATCAAAAATAGCAACGCAACTTATGCAAAACAAACACACAGTACCATTCTTTCTTTTATGTAAATGTGTACTGTTGGACCTAAGTAAGAAATCAATAAATGTGTGATATAAGTTCGCTCGCAGCACAAAAAGATAGAGTAAAAAGAAAAATTACGCGTATAAAAGAACGATAATATCGAATGGCAATGTCAGAGGTCTGATAGTATCAGATGACCTGTTTTAGTGGTGATCTTGTGGCTGATATCAGCGATAAGAGTAAAAGGACGGAGTTCAATATGGTCAATCGTATAGGAGCCAAGACAAAAAACTCTTATCTAACGTATGCCGTTTCATTGTCAGTTTACCACGCCGATTGTTACTACTACTACTACTACTACTACTACTACTACTACTACTGCTGCTGCTGTTGTTGTTGTTGTTGATGATGATGATGATCAATACCATTATGATCAATATTTTCACTTCTTTCCTACATTTTTACTCTTGTAGTTCTTCAATAGCAACTTCGCCTTCCTCCTCCTCCTCCTCCTCCTTTCCCTTCATCATTACCGTCATTAACATCATCACCGTTACCATCACCACCGGCAACACCACCGCCACCACCACCGCCACCACCACCAAAGCCACCAAAATCATCGTCATTATCATTATCATCATCGTCGTCGTCGTCGTAATTGATATTACCACCACCACCACCACCATCACCACCACCACCACCACCACCGCTGCCATCACCATAGCCACTGCCACCGCCACCGCCGCCGCCGCTGTCGTCGTCGTCGTCATCATCATATCATCCCCTCCACTACTACAACCACGATACTGCTCCTCCTCACCAACATTATAGTCCCTCTCGTCGTCATGACCATTTCCATAGCCATCGCCACCATCACCACGACCATCCTCCTCCTCATCATCATCGTCATCGTCCTCATCCATCGCCCTCTTCAATATTGCTGATCTCATCAATAATGCAATCCCCATAAACTGCATGCCAACATAACATAGAACCCTCCTCTAACCCACCTCGCACTCAACCATTTCCAAACGTTTTCACCCCGTACCTCCTAATTTAGCTTTTGTATTACGCCTCCAAAACGGCCCCCCTCCAACCCAGCATCCATCTGACGTCAGCACGTGAACCAAACCCAAATTCAAACAATGAATCTTTGATTGCTATCTCTGACATTGTCCTTAATGTTCTACCTTATCGCTATTTCATTCAAGATAAATCTAGCTGCGGCCCAGAGAAACTGGTTGAGATTCTTGGGGAACTACTACTACTACTACTACTACTACTACTATTACTACTACTACTGCTACTGCTGCTACTGCTGCTGCTGCTGCTGCTGCTACTTTTGTAAAGGAGGAAAAAGAAGAAATCATACGAAGTTGATGAAGAAGAAGGGAGGAGGAGGGAAAAGGAGTAGGAGAGGGAGAAGAATAGGAGCTACAACAAAGTGGAAGAAGGGGGAGGAAAGAGGAAATGGAATAGAAAATTGAGGTGAAGAAGAAAATGACGAAGAAGGAAGGGGAGGAAGAGGAGGCGATGACAAAGCACGAAGAGAAAAAGAGAACAAAGAAAGAGGAGGAGGAGAAGTATAAAAAAAAAAAGAAGGAGAAAGAAGGGAAACACGAAGAAGACGGAAAAGGAGAAGACATTCTTAATGTGTTTCTCAAGCAATTAATAATATAGGTTTCTAACTTTGATATGTCAACACAATCGTATATTTGGCTGGTGGAAGAGTGTAAATATTCATTCGATTCGATTATATCAAAGGTTCTCAACCTATTTTGGCCAAAGGCCCCCTTTTGACCCTTGGAGTCACAAATCCC
>NC_068989.1:24816114-24816980 GCF_001194135.2 Octopus bimaculoides
GGTTATGAAACACGTGTAATCTTTTTATTATATTTTTATTATATTTATCTTATGATATTTACTTTACTTTATATTATATTCATTTATTGTGCTTTTAATTATTAATTTTTCTATATGTGATAGTGGATTTTCATCGATGAGTTCTTGAAAATTGGTTATTTTCCCTAAAACTATATATTTTATATATACTTTATCTATAAGGCTCAATTTAATTTTAATTTTTTATAAATTGATTTTAATTGAGTTTTTTACCTGTAATTTTGGATTTTGTCCCTAATATTATTATATATATATAGAAATATGTATATATATATACGAGGGTGTATACGTATTGGTTTAATTATATCTTTATACAAGATCATACACACATTAAAAAACTGGCACCCCGTCGGTTACGACAATCACAAGTATTCAAAACTTCTTCATCACTCTTCCAACTTCATTCTTCCTCTTGAAAATGTTTTCGCCTACTTGGGCTATATGTCATACCACTGCACGGCTGTCTGTTTGCTAATATTGCTGATGGACATGCAGCATATCACGAGCATTTCACATATAAAGCCCAGGATTATGTGGAAAAAGTGTGAAGACCGTCAATTGACTTTCTTCCATAAAAGCATCAAAAAATTATTTAGAAATTATAAAGAGAAACGAATGGTAGATTCGGACTGTCGGTAATTTAAAACCACAAATTAAAAAAAAATGCTGGGGAGAGAGAGGTTTCTTTCTTTGGCATAATCATATCAATTCCATTATGCAGAAGACAGAATCGAAAGAAAATTGTAAAAATTTGTAAAAATACAAAAGTTATGAGGGGTTTTAGCACGTGCTTACATCATAATTCTGCCCATTCATATATATATATA
>NC_068989.1:24816990-24818684 GCF_001194135.2 Octopus bimaculoides
GTGTGTGTGTGTGTGTGTGACCATAGTTCCTGTTTTGGATCTGATTTACTGAGAGCTCCAACAGCACTTTCTAGTAAGAAACTAATATCATGAAGAGCCTTTCCTTCTTATAGTCCGAAAGTCAACACTGATGAAAGTCAACAAAGACATTTTGGTTGAATTTAGACAATTTGAAGTGCGTCAAGATGAACGGAAGCCATGCATTTTGAACTCATTGATCATACTGGTTACTTGAGTCATTTTTGATCCACAGAAATCCCTTCGTTGAATTCTTCAAACTGCTTCAAATAGCATAACACTGCCTGTAAGCGTTACAACAATTTGTAGCAAATTGAGGGCTATAAAAGAGTTTTTCTCAAGCTGCTGATGATCAAGACTTGTCTGCGGAATTCTATGATTAAGTGATGTTACGAAAATCTGACTCGAAGATACCTTGTTTTGTTTTATGGCAAAACACCGAAACAGAAGAATTGCTTTTGTGTTCCATCATCTTTATCTATTGCTACTTTAGAATTACATTCAAAATTGACATTCGAATTTATTTATTTGTATAATAAATACATTTAAACCTCATTTCTCAGATTTCATTCTTGTATAAAATTTTACCCGCCTTCATAGTTTTCTGGCTAAACTTTTACTGAGCTCCCACATAGAGGAAGTAGAACCAAAACATAAATGTCACAAATCGTAAAGACAATATAGGAATGAATTGTCTGTAAGAAAATATATATTTGATTTGAATATCAGAATACAGATTACTTAGAATTAATGTTGGGGTAAATGTGTCCAGTGTACAAAACAATTAAGAAAGATAAAAGAGATTCGTCAAGCGAAAAAATACCGTGGTAAAACACGTGAACCTACGCTAAATTATTTTTGTTATTGTTGGGTGCAGACGTTTAATGACCAGAATATATTCTCAGCAATTAAATGAAAACCTGTTGGGAGTCATTAGCTTTCTCAGGATCAATGAATATTACTTATTCTTAAAAAATTATATTGTTAATAGTATTGCTGTCTATAAACACATTGATTGACACGTGATGTTAATTAAGTACTTGTTTAACCATTTTGTGAAACAGCTCTGATACTATTGTTTTTATCATAAATAAAAAGGCCCAACCTATTTATGAATGGTTTATTTTTAGAAAAATACCATCAATGACAAAACCAATCTACCTATTTATAAATGTTTATTTTTGCTGTTTCTAAATACGGAATTTATGAAACCAATAAATTCCCACAATGTATGCAGTTGATCACGTTTATTGCGGCCTATATAAAGCGTTCATTTGAGACGTTTGTCAAACCTGTCCTTGTTTCGGAAAACAACATTCACCAATCTCTAAGAGGCAGAAAGAAGAGATAAATCAACTGGTCATCATGCTTCGCCAGTTGCTACTAGTAATAGTAGCTATTTCTTATGTGAACAGCTACAGCTGTAAGTAAATTATACCGTTATTCATAATTCATTTCTTTCTTATTTTAAAGTTATTTCGTGCACTTTATCAACAGTAGTGTTATTACATCTAACTTCTCCATGCATGTTATTTAAAATATCAGTGCTACCTAAGACACTTTTCAGTGTTGGCTCTAATTTCTATAGAAAATCTATAGAGACAACTTTAAAAAATGATGTGTGTGTGTGCGCGCGAGTGTGTGTGTACATATATATATATAAATATATATATATA
>NC_068989.1:24819345-24822861 GCF_001194135.2 Octopus bimaculoides
ATATATATATATATATATATATAAAGATGAGAATGTGTGTCTATCTGTCTGTATGTCTTTGTGTCTGTCTGTCTGTGTGAATCTCTAAAACTTGAGAACTACACAACCAATTTCATTCAAATTTTACACATGCCTTACTTAGGGTCCATGTAGTGTTTTAGGCCCAAAATTCTTTTAGTTTCATGCCTAGTGCAATCCCAGTGCAATATCACATCTCCTCCACTAGTGCAGTATTACGTATCAAAAGGAAAACAATAACATCTCTCTATTGTAATGTCAGATATTTTCACTTTAATAGTTTCACTTTAATACTGAAACTATTAAAGTGAAACTATTATCTCACATACATACAGGCATGCATACATATATACATACTTACATATATATAATATAAGCAGAGATACCGGGCGTTGCCCGTGTTACATGCAGTGGAAAAATTAAACTTTTCTGTTATATTTTCTCTAATGAACAGGAATATCCGTGATTCGAATTAGATGTATATATATATAGATGTACATGTATATATATAGATGTACATGTAATATGTACACATATATATATACACATATATACATGCATACATATATACACTCATACACACACATATATACGCACACACACACATACATAGGTGCAGTTGTGGCTGTGTGGTAAGAAACTTAGTTCTAAAACACATGGTCGTGGGTTCAGTCCCACTGTCTGGTGACTTGGCATGTGTCTTCTACTATAGCCTCACACCAACCAAAGCCTTGTGAGTGGATTTTGTAGACAGAAACTGAAGGTAATCAATCGTATATATATGTATGTATATATGTAAGTGTATGTGTGTGTCTTTGTCTCTGTGTTTCTCCCTCATCACTGCTTCACAACTGCTGTTCATTTATTTACATCCCCATAACTTACTGGTTTGATTACAAGAAACTGATAGAATAAGTACCAGGCTTTTCAAAATAAAAAAAAGGCAATAAGCTGTGTCTCATAGTTTTGTTTGCCCACTCAGTTGTATCTATCAAACTATCTTTTTGTGTATGTATATATATATATATATATATATATATATATATATATAATACACACACACATATATGTATGTATATGTGCACATTCATATCTTTTATATAAATATCAATGTCTTTATGTGTGTTCGTGTGTTACTTATGTATTCGAAAACTACTGCACCGATCCTAATGAAATTTGGAACACAAAATCCAAGCCTAGGGAGAAGGGTAATGCTGTGTGTTTCATTCAATTTCATGGACCAAAATTACTGAATGGATGCTTATGATATTTGGAACTTAGATTCAATGCGTAAGGGCAGGTATAATGCAGTATGTTTGGTTTGAATTTGAGGGGTTAGAACCACCATGAAAATTCATAATTTTCGATGTTGATGAAATTTCAACCATGGGTAATTGACACACATCAAGATGTATTTTCAAACTTCCCCCTTCTCATGAGGATTCTAAGACCCCCCCTAATGGGGGGCTTAACCCAAATTTTAGCCATTTTTTATGATCCAAAACTAGGTCAAAAGTACTGAATGGATCTTTATGAAATTTAGTAATTATATTCTATGCTTAAGGGCCATAACCCCATGTAAATTCATATATTTTTGCTGTTGATGAAATTTTAACCATAGATATTAGACACAAATGAAGTAATATTTCTAAAATTTCATCTTCATAGAAGTTAAAAAGACCTCTTCATGGAGACTTAACACCCACAATTTTGTTATTTTATCTAAGCAAAGACGAATACAGTTGTACTCTTCGAAGCTGTAGGGTCACCCGAGCACAAATGATGACCGTTATTTGTAATTCAATGGTACAACAGTGTAAGAGTTTGCTTTGAGATATACTTACATTGTGATTTCTGCAATGTGGTGCATAAATTGTCAAGTAAATGAGAGGCATCTTTGCTTCCACTGATTCAGTTGCAAAGTGTTGAGTAAAGTTATTTCCTTGCAGACCTCCTTTCAGTCTTTTTATTATCACTGGGTCACACATACTCCCCAGGTGGTAACATTGATTTCAAGGCATTCCCACATGAGTGACTGGTTATTCAAAGTATTATCTTCTCTTTTCAACAATTTCTCACACTCTTTCAGCTTGTTCGGTTCCACCTTCACCTCACGAACTTCTAAAGTGTCAGAGTCCACTCCTCTGCCAGTAGCTGTCGCATAACTGTGGCTTTTTGCTGGTACTTGTTCTATCTCTCTCATAAATGGCAAGAAAGCAAACACAGTTCAACTTTTCTGTTGGCCGAGGAGGAAACTGACCATTTTCAAATCTACACAAATGGTCCAGTAGTGCTCATGATATTTTAGTTGGTCAATAACTATTTTTATGTGTCGTATTCTTCTTGCAAACACACTGAGTGACCAACTGGGACAGCTCCATAAACATTTCCATGGTGTAGAACACACTTTAGTCTGTGTTTAGAAATAGTTGCCAGTCAGTTGAATTGTATGAGGGGATTCCTAATTCCTGGAAAAGAACCAGAAATACCGTGGCAGTAAACAAGGTGTTTCTCTTCTGAAAAAAAAAAATAAATAACACAAAAATCTGGTCTTGCTTTCGAGAATAAAGAACGTTTGAAGTTTAGTCAAGTAGATGTTTTGTTTTGCAACCTGAACGCTAGAACTTCAGCTGCAGTCTGGAAGAGTTAAAAATCACGCACTAAATCATTCAGTTTTGTTTGGCTCAACTGCTGAGGGCTTGATTTTTCGGTACCATAAGAGGAATCTTAGAATTCGGAAGTAATTTCTTGATATTCGTTAGCATCTTTGTACTCTTGTTCGCTAGTGTCGTTTTCTGAAGAGGCAAACCCAAGGAAAACTGGAATCGGGAGTCTCTGAGTGCATAATAGGTCTAATTGCTGAGGGAATACTGGGATAAGATATTTTACACCTATTTATCTTGCTGATGCCTTTTGTGTTGACCATGCAAAAATAAGTCACTTGTGTGGTCCCTGGGCTCTCGCCAAACGATAGGAACTCAAACGGTGGATCCTTTCGTTTTCTTTTGTCCAGTCACAAAACATTTCCTCACAGTTATGACACACAACATGGTGGTGAGGATATTTTGTCTTGGTCGCTTAGGGGAATTCCAAAATGGGCTTTATAAGCCCGCCTCACGAACAATGAAATATTGCGCATTCGCCGAATAAGTGTGAAGGAGCCACAAATCTAGCAGAAGCCATCAGGATTATTCGCACACCTATGTCTACTTGAAGAACCCATTATCAGATCTGAAAAAAACACATTTGTTAATTCATTGAAAGTAGGATATATGTATCTCAATATTTGGAATTTAACTATAAATGTATAAAAAGTTAATCCTCAAATTGCAAGAACACTGGAGTATGGAGAGCAAAACCGATTAAAGATTTGAAATTAACGCAAAAAAAAAAAAGAATCAGTAAAAAAATCTTAAGCAATAGGCAATTTTTAAAAAAATTGTTGTCTAGTGTAAACTTACTAAGCTTAGATAACGTTTAGATATTGATGTCTAATAT
>NC_068989.1:24824031-24825451 GCF_001194135.2 Octopus bimaculoides
TATATATATATATATATATATATATATATATATATATATTCGTACATAAATAGAGGTAGCCAGACAGATAGACGGATATGCAGACGAGTTATTGCAACTTTATACTCTACGCGCGTACTGAGTTCTTTATCTCCTAGAATTTAGCCATAACTACACACACACACACACACACACACACATATACGTATGTGCGTATGTATAGTTATGCGTGTTTTATTAGCTTATATGTGTGTGCAATAACATAACAATAAAATATCTGAAAACTGGTTTTAGGATACATACTGCAAGGTATCTGTATATTTCGGGCTGTACATTCCAACCATTTGTAAAGAATAATGTCGGTCGATATTATTCTTTGAGAATTTATAGATATATCACAGTCGCATACTTACGCAAGAATATACAACCTGTTACTCTCTCAGGAACATTGTAGTTGTTGACTGAAATAATTATTGCTTCTCTTCTTTACAGACGAATGTACTTATAATGGAAGGAATTATAGAGGAATATTTAAGATCGACTGCAACACGTGTGTATGTGACAGAAATGGCAAACCAATTTGTACAAATTTACGTTGTGGTTATGGGAAGGAACCTTCTTGTACCTATCAAGGCAAACGTTACAATGTAGGACAGACATTCCAGCAGTCCTGTAATACATGTGTATGCAAAAATGATGGCCAGATACAATGTGACAACAAAGACTGTACTAAACGATGTAATTATAAAGGAAAGCAGTACCGAGAAGGTGAAGAATTCCAAGACAACTGTAATAAATGTAAATGTCATTCTACTGGATATGTTCAGTGTACCAATAAAGTGTGTCAGTGCCAATACAATGGTAACGTCTACAGAATTGGAGAGATGTTTAATGATGGATGTAAGCCTTGCACTTGTCAAACTACAGGAATAGTGCAGTGTAACAGTGGTAGATGTGGATGTTATTATAAAAATATACGATATGAAAACGGCCAAACTTTCACTGATGATTGCAATGCATGCGAATGTTTAAATAATGGTCTGGTTAAATGTACTAAGAAAATTTGTAAGTGTTACTTCAGAGGAAAAGTATTAAGTGTTGGTCAGAAATTTGAAGGGGATTGTAACACTTGTTATTGTAGAGGCAACGGTCAGTTAGAATGTACAAAGAAAATTTGTCAATGTACTTATCAAGGACAGACATATCGAGTTGGACAAATATTTAGAAATGATTGTAACCAATGTGAATGTTTAAGAAGCGGTATTGTGCAGTGCTCTAACAAACCATGTAATTGCATATACAATGGAAACTCCTACCAAATAGGAAGTACATTTAAAAAGGACTGTAATACGTGCACATGTAAAGCTGATGGGACTGTAGATTGCACAACAAATCAATGTACCTGTACTTATAAAAATGAGGTTTATAATTTCGGAGCAGT
>NC_068989.1:24826925-24830714 GCF_001194135.2 Octopus bimaculoides
CGCAAGACTGTAATACATGTAAATGTGAAACGAACGGTAGAGTAAGTTGTACAAATAAACCTTGTAACTGTATGTACAATGGAAACACCTACAAAATAGGTACTACATTTAAAAAGGATTGTAATACGTGCACATGTAAAGCCGATGGCACTGTAGATTGTACAACAAATCAATGTACCTGTACTTATAAAAATGAGGTTTATAATTTCGGAGCAGTGTTCAATGATGATTGTAATACTTGCAGATGTCAATACAACGGACAAGTTGATTGTACAAACAGACCCTGCCGGTGTACGCATAAAGGACAAACTTATCGAATTGGTGATAGATTTTCGGAAGATTGTAACCAATGCCAATGCTTATCGACTGGATATGTTCGATGTTCTACCAACATTTGCAGATGCACTTACAACAACCAGATTTATAACGTAGGTCAATCATTTACGCAAGACTGTAATACATGTAAATGTGAAACGAACGGTAGAGTAAGTTGTACAAATAAACCTTGTAACTGTATGTACAATGGAAACACCTACAACATAGGTACTATGTTTAAAAAGGATTGTAATACGTGCACATGTAAAGCCGATGGCACTGTAGATTGCACAACAAATCAATGTACCTGTACTTATAAAAATAGGGTTTATAATTTCGGAGCAGAATTCAATGATGATTGTAATACTTGCAAATGTCAATACAACGGACAAGTTGATTGTACAAGGAAGCCATGTAAATGCACATATAAAGGACAAATTTATCACATTGGCAATAAATTTCATGAAGATTGTAACCAGTGTGAATGTTTATCGAGCGGTGAAGTGCAGTGTTCTAAGAATCTATGTAAATGTGTTTACAATGGAAATACCTACCAAATTGGTACAACATTTAAAAAGGACTGTAATACGTGCACATGCAAAGCTGATGGTAGCGTAGACTGTACAACAAATCCATGTACTTGCACTTACAAAAATAGAGTTTACAATTTCGGAAATCAATTCAAAGATGGCTGCAATACTTGTACTTGTCAATACAATGGTGAGGTTAGCTGCACTAAAATACATTGTTCCTGTAATTACAACGGTAAACGTTATGAAATTGGTTCTGTATGGTATAATGATTGCAACAAATGTCAGTGCACCTCCGATGGGAGAGTGGATTGTGAGCAAAAAGTATGCAGTAAGCCCTGTGTATACAAAGGAAAAACTTATTCTGTTGGTGAAACATTTAAAGATGTCTGCAATACTTGTCGATGTGGACAATTTGGTGAAGTAGCTTGTACTAAAATGTATTGCCCCCCGACAACATGCCAGTATTATGGAAAATCTTACAAAGAGGGAGAAATGTTCATGACTCAAGATAAATGCAATGTTTGTCGATGTTCAAATGGGAAGGCTAAATGTACCAAGTATGATTGCTATCGTATGGTGAGTAAAGTATTTTATTAAAGTTTTGTTAGTGTTTTACTATCCCTAACGTAACAAATTTAATTCATCCTTTACACTTTGTAACCTCTATTTTATTTCTCATATTAAACAGAAAATAATCATCCAGCAATTAGATGATATTTAGCATAAAAACTAGAATGTTATCAAACTACTGAATTCATGTAACGACCAAATGGTACCAGAGATCACTTTTCAATTATCAATCGGTCTTGTTCATTTTAATGTTTTAGAAATGTCTCGAAGAAAGCCATTGTTGTCTTCTAAGTTTATTTATTTATTATATATGCATACATTCAATAATATATATGAAAGTAAATGGTTAACTTTCAATTTTCAATTTAATGTTATTGACACTAATGTCAAATCGCTACGTCAAATTGGCACGACATTGCTGTTAATGTTAGAAATATTCATGTTTATTTAAGAAATATTATTTTCAACTGTTTAAATAGTGAAACGTACTCTTTGGAGATATATTTGTGAATTATTCTATATACAAAATATTTCAGGATATAGCTTATGAGAATGTGAACTGGGCTTTAAAATCTGAGGCTCTGATGAATTTTTAATACTCTATGTGATATTTAATCTAATGCACAATTGTTGAAATTTAAATTTTGTATTTTACTTAGTGATACTAAATTTGAAATACAATATGTATATCCAGTCCGATAAATATATTAATTTCTTGCAAATTTATTTTATTGCAGAAACAACAGTACGGATGAAGAACTGTTAATTTATTTTGATAATTCCAATAATTTTGATACTACAAATATAATTTTTTAAATAAAACATATATCTACCACAATTTTGTTGTTTAATTTATTAATTTAAATTTCTTTATTAGAATGATAGTCAACCGAGTTATCCATTTAATTTTTAGGCCGAGTTATTTCCTATTAGCATTTTAGAATTCCTAATCTATTTCCAATATAAACAAAATTTCAACTCAGCCGCGAAAATGCAAACGTAAAAGATCTGATATAATTATATGCGGGAGAAAAACTTTCTTATACTTTCATACTTGTCAACAACCCTGCATTGAAGAACATCTCTTCCACAGAGAATATTTGTAGACAACTGCTTCAAGGCCTGTAGTGTCTTTAGACTGATTATAAATTCATATTTATACCAATAATTCTTGGTGAATTACAGTACTGTTATATTTTTTCTTCTTTTACTCGTATCAGTCATTTGACTATAGCCATGCTAGAACACTGACATAAGGGGTTTTAGTCGATGAAATCGACCCCAGGACTTATTCTTTGTAAGCCTAGTATTTATTCTATAGGTCTGTTTTGCCGAACTGCTAAACACACCTGCATCGGTTGTCAAGTGATGGCGGATGGGGGGGGGGCACGCAGACTCACAGACACACACGCATATATATATATATATACACACACAACGGGATCCTTCAGTTTCCGTCTACCAAATCCACTCACAAGGCTTTGGTCAGCCCGAGGCTATAGTAGATGACACTTGTCCTAGGTGCCACGCAGTGGGACTGAACCTGGAACCATGTGGTTCAGAAGCAAGCTTCTTATCGTTAGCAAATGTTAATAATCTCAAAGAGCGAGGACTTCAGGCAAATAAAGTCATCAACAAATAGGCTGTTTGTAAGTACATTTTACAAGCTAAACAGTAAAAATTTACAAGGCTTTCCTTTAGTTCAACATGTAACGCCTATCGATATCGAAGTTGTTGAAATTCCGGCAATAGTGTCATTTCATTTTATTAGAAACTATATCCTTCAGGAAAGGCAGACTTGACATAATTAAAAAAGATATGCATGAACAAAAATACATACAGGCGTATATATCATATCTATATGTTAAGGTATTTAAATATTGACTTCAAATTTTGGCACAAGGCCAGCAACTTCGGGTGAGAGATAAGTCGATTACATCAACTCCAGTGTTCAACTGGTACTTATTCTATTGACGCCGAAAGGATGAAAGGCAAAGTCGACTCCAGCGAAATTTGAACTAAGAACATAGAGACGGATGACATGTTGATAAGCATTTTACGTTGCGCGCTAACGATTCTTCCAGCTCGTTGCCTGAAGGAGTTTAAATATGAATATCGAAAAAAGAAGGGGTTAAACTAATATACTCTTCGTAATTTTCATAAAGTACACATATCACAATATACTAGTTCCTAGTTGAGTATGAAGCTATTTTCTGGAGTCACAAATAAGTAAATTTTATTTTAAATTATATGGTTCATTGGGAGAAATTTCAACTATAGTCATAACATTTACGCTCCATATCCGGGAGCAAACCCAGACCTGCATATTATTCTCTCTCCCCCCCCATATATATATATATATATATATATA
>NC_068989.1:24831186-24833317 GCF_001194135.2 Octopus bimaculoides
TATATATATATATATGTATATATATATATATGTATATATATATATATATATACATATATATATATGTATATATATATATATATATGTATATATATATATATATATATACATATACATACATATATACATGTGTGGGGATGGGTGGGAGGAGATGTACTTGCATAGGAATTGTTTTGATTTGAGATCGTGTGCTGAAATTAAAGAAATTGCTTCGTGGAAGACACCAATTAACCATTCGGAAATACACAAAGAACGTTAACTTCACTTAAACATACATTTTAAGAACTTTTCGTGGATTGCTACCTTATTCTAAGGAATAGACTCGTTGTTTACGGCAAGGAAAATGGTTGGCGACATTTCGTCTTCACGTTCTGAGTTCAAATTCCACCGAGGTCCACTTCGCCTTTCATCCTTTCGGGGTCGATAAAATAAGTACCAGTTGAGTACTGAGTCCGGTGTTATCGACTTACCTCCTCCACCGAAATTGTTGGGCTTGTGCCAAAATTTGAAACCAATATTTTAGTAAAATAAATAAACTGATAAATATGACATTAATTTCAATGTTTATAGATTACCTATTGTTGTTCTTCGAAAATTTGGTTAAATTTCGATACTTTCACCCGCACGAGTTTCACTAAGAAAAATTAAAAAAACTCAGATTTTTCGCATGGAATCAAGTAGAATCTGAAAAAGGGTTGGGGAAAAACCGGACCTCACCTATCCTGGAATCATTTAAATTTTTTTCTACTTTCGTTGAATGTATTACGGTGACCTCCTAATATGCTACAATACGCTTTTTTTTTTGGTCCAGAAAACGGGGTGGAACCCTCGGAAATTTCACCCCTCACTCCCATTTGGAAGTATACGCGCACGATTTTCACTAAGAAAAAAGAAACTAGGATTTTTTGTGGTGAATCAAGTACTCTGACCTCTTAATATGCAGCAAACCCCATGGTTTTGTTCGGAAAAAAGATGGGGTAGGAAACCAGACCATCTATCCTGGAATTATTAGATATTCGTTTTTCGATCTTATAGATCAAACACACATACACACACAAAACATTGAACGTTTGTGGAGGGACATAAAGGAACAGATAAAAAGGCCAGGTATTCGGTCGAAATATCTGCATGAATACCTGGCTAGATATTTATTTATTTTCTCGGAGAAAAATAAACCACTCTTACTCCACAAATTTTTTCGATAAGTATCCCAATTATATGTACACCTCACAGACCAGCAGCATCTTTCGATTACATAAGCACAACTCCAGAGAAGGGGGCCTATGCAGATTCGCACCTCTCCTTACAAAATGCATTTTTCTGAAAAAAGGTTATTTGGATTCCTAGGTTTTACATGTCGGAATAAACTTTTTCAGAAAAATGCATTTTTGAAGAGGAGGTGCGAATCTGCATTAGCCCCACCCGCAAAATCTCGTGATTTTAGTGGGTGCATCGAAGAGCTTTTCCGTCATCCTCAAAAACTTCATGGATACGAAAAGACAAAACCGACGTATATGACAGGTATCTAAAAAATATTTCTGTGTACTTTTCTCTGTTTATTCATATAAGTTATTGAAACTGTTGCTCGCGTACACACAAAAGCAAAAATTCTCCAGGCATTTGTTTGTTATTTTTAGCATATCGACATTTACAGTTTTAGACAGTTTGGAGTTTTCATATAAAATTTGAAATGAAAAAAATTTTTCCATTTTCTTAATCTCCGTATTTTTCCACGTACATTCAAATATAAATTTTAATTTTGAAAAAGTTCAGCGGTAAATATGCAACTTTTATTCTTTCTCTCTAAACTCCTCACATACAAAGATATATTTATTTTAAATATATTTATTTTAAATCGCTCCTTTTATTCTTTTATTCTATCTCCCTCTCACCTTACACGAAAATGTAACCCAAGCGAGTCTGGGTGTGAAAGATTTTCGTTTCTAAAACGCTGGTATAAAGCCGAAAATATTTAGTGGAGAAAAAGTATTTTTGGGGGATTAATTCATAATATGACGGCAAAGAAGTAAGTAGTACTTTGTCGGTGAATTTTACCTGTCTACATATACATACACGCTATTGAATATACATATACATACATACATATATAAATATATATGTATATATATAT
>NC_068989.1:24833735-24834328 GCF_001194135.2 Octopus bimaculoides
TATATATATATATATATATATATATATATATATATATATATGCATACACTATGTATGACTTCAGAAAAAAATATTTTCAGCATAAAATACACACAGTATGAATGTGAACATATTAATCCACATTCTATATATATTTAATAACGAACCATGTAATCTGTACTATGGAAAATATATTTCTGTAAAATGTTGGAAGTGGGTGGGGGTGAAATTTCCGAGTGTTCCACTCCACCCTACTCCGTTTGCCGGACTAAAAAAGGGTTTTGTGCTCTTTGCAAAAAATGACCAACAACTCAAAGGCCTACTAGCGATTGTTAAACAATTCAGTGATGACATCAGGATGTAATTTGGCCTTGATAAATGTGCAAAAGCTACCTTTATCAAAGGAAAAATGACAAATACATCTAATGTGAACCTTGACCAGCAAAATGTCATAAAAGAGTTAGAACCAGCAGAGAGCTACAAATACCTAGGGGTAATTGAAGGGGACAATATCAAGCACTCAGTGATGAGGGAAAGGATCAGAAGAGAATGTTATCGCAGGGTGAGAGCAATACTGAAGACAGAGCTGAACGCGAGAAACAGGATCGAAGCGA
>NC_068989.1:24836352-24838317 GCF_001194135.2 Octopus bimaculoides
ACTAGGGAAGTTGACACCGTCAGTGCTCTGTTTACACAGTTGAAGGTCAATACCTGCAACAAAGACATGATCAAGGAAGAGATTCGAGAGGGATACTGTTTTGAAGAGGAAGCGCTCGGAATAGGGGTCAATGGATGGCCAAGTTGGTGGATGGATTCAACGGGGGATAACGAGAGGTGGAGAGACGAGCAGGATTCCTGAATGGAGGAGGTATGAAATCTGCCAGCTCAGGGGAACAGAAGCCATTATAATAACGAGAGAGAGAGAGAGAGAGAGAGAGAGAGAGTGCCTGTGTGTCAGAGGCTTGAGTATACCTGTAAGTGATTTGGTTCCAATTAATCAAGTGGCCCTACTCTGGATGCAGTGCAGGATGTGTAGTGACAGCACCGTACTAAATGTTGGAGCAGTACTTAATTGTAGGCTTTACTTCAGCTTTGTAGAGTGCCAGTAGTTGTTGGGTTGGGAGTGTTCCTTGGCTTTGAAGAGATGGCCTAGTGTTCGGGATGGGGTCCTATCAATATTATAGATGTGCTTTTCGCTGATAGTAAAGCCCAATATTGTAATGATTGTAGTTGAGTACCGCTCATCTTTAGGGGCAGTGCAATGATGTCTTAATCATTTGAGCTGTGCTCGAGTATTTTGTTTTGCTATTAAGAGAGACACTACAGACGTAGACTCACTGAAGGATACTTACAACTGTTCACGTGTTGAGAATTGAAAGAGAGAGAATTGCATCAAATATTTTTCCATTTAAATATTTTAAAACTAGATTTCATTAAAACAAGTTTAAACTGTTCATGTATGACGAATGCTGTGTAACAATTATTTCCCAATATTTACAAACACTACAGATGTTTACGCTAATACATATAGATGATTTATTGTTTTGTTTACATAAGTAGCAGCATATAATTGCAATTGAATCAATTATAACTATAATTGCGGTGACGGACAGCTCTCATTCTTGTTCTAGTGTCAATAATTTGAAAGCTAGATTAAAGTAATTCTCAAAATTTTCTACTCTACTCTGAACAATATCAATATCTTTCAGTATTCAATTGTGGAGGCGCAATGGCCCAGTGGTTAGGGCAGCAGCAGACATACGGTCGGAGGATCGCGGTTTCGATTCCCAGAGCGGGCGTTGTGTGTGTGTTTATTGAGCGAAAACACCTAAAGCTCTACAAGGGTCCGGCAGGGGTTAGTGGCAGCCCCTGTTGTACTCTTTCGCCCCAACTTTTTCTCACCGTTTCTTGAGTAAAGCTGCGATGGACTGGTGTCGCGTCCAGCTGGAGGTGGAGAACACATACGCCATAGAAACCGGGCCCATGAGCCTGGCTAGGCTTTAAAAAAAGGAGCATATAAATAAATTCATAAACCAATTATTAAAACTATTATCCATTTGTCAGGAAAAACGACAATTGATAAGGGTGGTACGAGACCCACATTACATTTTTTAAGAAGTTAAAAATAGGTGACCGAGTGTATATTTTACTTCAAATGCAGTACGTTCTGAGTTCAAATGCCACTGAGGTCAACTTTACCTTTCATCATTTCGGGATCGATAAAATCACTACATACAGTCAAGTGCTGTGGTCGAAGTAATCATCTTGTTTTCTTCCTTCAATATTGCTGGTCTCTTGTCAAAATTAGAAAGAGTTATCGTCTGGCAGAATTGGCAATAAGGAAGGCGAAATGACCAGGAAAATTTAATTAATTTCTATTATCTTGTCACTTTTGGTTCCTTCCCTTGTGTAGTCGATAAAATAATCACCAATCTTGTAATGGGATCGAACTAGTCAACTGTCTGGCCTAGATTTAATATAAGATATATTAATGCTAGTAGGTAACATGCAATTAAGAAAGCGTGTCTCCTTAGTTATTTTATATTTTTTCTTGTCATATCTTTTGCAGTCTCTCTCTCACTTTTCTTTCTCTCTCTCCCCCTCTCTCTCCTATATATATATA
>NC_068989.1:24838596-24839305 GCF_001194135.2 Octopus bimaculoides
GTTCATCCGATCAGACTGAAATTTTAAACATGGATACATGAGAAAGCGGGGTGTTCCGTAATCTAAGAAGATCTTCAAAATTGTTAGTTTCAAAGTGAAAATCGTTATTTTTGTAGTCTTTTTGTCCTGCCATTAAAAGCAACCAGTTGCTCAGACAGCTGGCACATACCATTTCGCTAGCAACAAGGCGAGTACAGAATGACAGTCACCCAAAACCGTCGCTATGCTGTCTCTCTTATGACGTCCAATTCCACTTGAAGTTGTATATATATTGTGTTAAGATTCGTTATCAATCAATTATCCTTATTGAGAAGAAACAGTCAAAAGTAATCACCACATACAGTCACCAAACATCACCACTACGTAACTCCGTCCAAGTTAACCCACTTCACCTTTACATCTGACATGAAAATCTACGAGGAAAACAAAAAAGAGAAAAATTAATTGCTATTAAAACGCGTAAAATTTTGGGGCTAATAATCTTAATCTTTAGTTACAGTTTGCCATTCAAACTACAAATTAAGACAGTAGGGTATTTTGAGGGAGATTTGGCTGCTATTTCTACCAGGTCTAGCTACCATGTAGAGATTATTGGCTTATACATACATATATACATAAAATCGAAATAAAATACTTAAAGCAACAGGCGTCAAATACAAAAGCCAAGGTCCATACAATATCATGGGTCCCCCAAAATTCCAACTTCTTG
>NC_068989.1:24839315-24841267 GCF_001194135.2 Octopus bimaculoides
ATATATTTATATATAAGTTAATTTCTATTCACATATTTGCATTTCAAAAATTTAACATAATCTTTTCCATAAATCAACTATCGTAAACATTTTGTACGATGACGTCACATTTTCTATATGTGTGTGTACCTTAAAAAACATCGATCATCATGACACACATCCTCACTCACTCAGTCTATCTCTCTTTCTCACCCTCTTTCCCTCTCACATACACATGCGCACGCGCACGCACACGCAGACGCACACACACACGCGCATGCACACGCGCACATACACACGCATGCTACACACACACACACACACACACGCGTCCACTTTATATAGACGTACATACATACATCTTTCACTTGCTCTTTCAATTTCTGCTCTCTTCAAATAAATTTTTACGGATAGAACTGCTTACAAAAATAAGCGCTAATGTATAATTTCTTTTTATGTTCATAATTTTTTGTTCACAATATTGGAAAAAATATGCCCCCAAAGAAAAGACGTAATCTCTCCAGAAACAAGTATAAAGCAAGGATTGTAGAAAACCGAAGGTGAGAGTCTAAAGAGAGAAGCTAGGTGAGATTTTCTCAAGATCAGAAAATGCATGTTGCAGCACGTAATGCTGGATCATTAAATCAATGTTTTAATGATTAGACAGAAGTCCAATAGAATAGCTCTCAGAAACAAACTACGTACAAATTCGTTTTTCACAACTCCTGAAGCTGTTTTCAGACATGATCCATCCCATTCTTATAAAAATAATTACTCTGTCCAAATTGGTGTGCTAAACTCAAATTGTTTTTTCTGTAGAACTTTAAAATTTTCAAATGAAACAAATAATATGTGCTGCTCAGGTGGTCAGGTAACATTGCCAGCACTACCACCTCCTTCTCAACCTCTTATGGATCTTCCAGAAAGCAACTTTTCGAGTCGAAATTGGGTGATTTGTACCAACGAGATAGTGAAAATCTTGTTGAACGTTCGGAAGAAGTTGTAAACAAGGGTGAATACATTATTAATTAATTAGCTGTTATTTTTTTTTATTAAACCTTTTAAAGAATTTAAATAAAAAAAACGGCGGGAACTTAGTTGCCAACTTAATATATATATATGTATACTTCCAATTCTTTCGTTTTAGTCCGATTTTATCATTTTTATTTTCCTGAATTAGCTCTTAGTTTTTCAACTAAAGGTTAACACATCAACACACATGTTTACACACACACACACACACACACACACACACACACACTCACGCACGCGCGCGCGCATACTTACAAGTCATAAAAGCCAGGAGGTATGAGAGATGAATATATATTTGTTTTGCCACATGACATCCTTAGGAGTATGACTGTTTCGCAAGTTTCGTCTTCATGTAGTTATCATCAATTTCAGCGTGGAAAAATTATACTCACATATCTGCATTAATATGTTTGCTCTACATTGTACAATATGATTGTATATTTGAGAATCAATGAAAGTAAAGAAAGTCAGCTCATGAAATTACCAAGAACATCATGATTACATCGACGAAATTGTGTGACTCTTGCAGCATTATAGGCCATTAGGCAAATCACTGCACTGGGCTCTATAGTATTTATTTATTGACAGCAGGCCACATCATACAAAGATCAGGATTGGACCGTTAGACCTATGAGGCTCCAGGACAACTGTTTTGTGCCGATGCTTAGTATTAAAAACGTCAGCTGATGAAATGGGTTTATATGTATGCTTGACTTTTTCTCTCCTTTAATTGTCGTACATGTCAGTTAACATTACTTTGGTAAGCATTCAAACAATATACACACACATACACACATGTACTTATATACACAAGTACGCACTCACGCATATATATATAGTGAGAGAGAGAGAGAGAGAGAGAGAGAGAGAGAGAGAGAGAGAGAGGAAGAGAGATAGTGATAAAAATAGAGACATGCATATATATATATATATATATATAT
>NC_068989.1:24845660-24847439 GCF_001194135.2 Octopus bimaculoides
TCCGTTCGTGCTGCAGATCGTGGTGAGAGGGATAACTTCCCTTGGCAAACAGGACACAGTCGTGTGTCGATAAGCCAGCTGGAGGAGATGTCCTCCTGGGGCTAAAAGCAACAGTAACATCCACCCCTAGGGGTCAGCCACACTTAAGTGGCAATATACTACACTTTATCGTGCAGTTACTGTTAATACTTCATTTAGAGAATTAACATATATATATATATATATACATATATATATATACATACACACTCACACACACACACATATATATATACATACATATATATGTATACGTATGTATTTATGCATAAGTAAATATTCATGTAAGTATGTTTATTTGTATCTCTCCTTCTCTCACTACATATGTATATATATTTATTTATATACACATATATATATAGATATACTCTTACACACACACACACACACGCGCGCACACACACACGCGCACACACACACGTACGCACACACGTTTACTGTCTACTCACTTATCTATTTACACACAACCTCAAATACCTACAGAGATACGTACACGTGCACTCACACACATGCACATTATAGAAATAATACTTAAAGCCCTCTGATAGCTATTGTAGAAATACTACGATATGTTTTTTCTTTTATATGAAACAAGAAATCAAAACAGTAGTTTTTTTCTCTAGAATAAATGGAATTTGTTTCCTTTCTATTTTTTTTTCAAGTAGGCATTTTCATACAAAAACATATATTATATAATATTAAAAAAACCCAGTTAACGTACATGATTTGTTTATATTACATAAATTCGCGCGCGCACACTCACATGCATGTTTGCAGCTGTTTTGTGCATATGCATATTTATAACTATTCTGTCAAAAGACGATTTCCCAGCAGGGAAATATATTTAAATTTTGTGGAACAGTTCAACTTACTCTTGTGTTTTATATAATTTTATTATGTAAAGTTATATTTATGCTGTCTATATACAACTTTGATGCATAAGTTTTAGCTTAGATTGAAGTTAGCTAATGGTAGAGACAACTGTTTATGAATCTATACAGATAAGAGATGAAAATGTTATTGCGCATTAGGTTAATGGGATTAACAGTTTGCATGCATAAAAGAAAGAATATCTCAAATGTATCCCTTACTCTTCTTTTATTATTGATTACATCTACACCAGAAGAGAATAAAATAGTACGAAACAACCCTACCATTCAGCTACACGAAGGAAAGAAAACAGATGATCTCTCTCTCTTTCTTTTTCTCTGCTTTTAAGTGGGCAGAGAGAGATAGGTAAAAATACGTATAAATATACATATCTAGCTACACACACACACACACACACACACACACACACACATTTATGCATATATGCATAAGCACATACATACCCACATACACATATATGATATATTTAAGGTCTGTTCTGCTTGTTTTAATAACAGAGAAAATAGTTGTACCGGAAACCAACTGAGATTGTGCACTTTTATCACGAAATATCACTAAAATTCAATCTATCTATCTATCTATCTATCTATCTATCTATCTATCTATCTATCTATCTATCTATCTATCTATCTATCTTATCTTTCTATCTGTGTCTCTCTCAGCCTGTTTGTCTCTCAACACGTGTTTTTTTAAATCCAAAGTCACTCGAGTAGGCAAGTGGGTGAAGACGTTTCTGACAATCTAGAATAAAATTCTATAAGGTTAATTTTGTTTCGTCTTATTTTTGTCAAGCATAGAGTGTGGTTGGGTAGAAATTTAGCTGTGATTTTTCTCTCTCTGTTTCCTCTT
>NC_068989.1:24848053-24848460 GCF_001194135.2 Octopus bimaculoides
TATATATATATATATGTACACATATACACACATGCATACATATAAACATATATTTATATATATATATTTGTGTGTATGTGTGTATGTATGTATATATGTGTACGTATGTGTTTATGTATGTATATATATATATATATATGTGTGTGTGTGTATGTCTATATATATATATTCCACAATGTAACCTCGTGGACATCGATGGCGATTTTTTCTTCCTCTGTTTTTCCCTTCTTTGGACTTTCCTTGATTCCGACGAAGAGCTCCGCTCGAAACGTCATACTCTCTCTCTCTTTCCTTTCCCGAGCGTCTAGTAACACTATCTGTATCACGTCCTCACGTTGTTTTTTTGTTATTGTTTCTTGTCTTTTTCCTTTTTTTGAACTTATATATATATATATATATATATATAT
>NC_068989.1:24852568-24854464 GCF_001194135.2 Octopus bimaculoides
ATATATATATATATACACACACTCGCATATACATAAAAAGGAATACGAAAATGAGACAAGAACGCAAAACATCCTGACAGCTAGATGATACAAAAAAGGGACAACTAAACATCCAGACAGATACAAAAAAAAAGGGACAACAAAAAACACGGATGGGTCATTCAGAGGTTTCTTTCCTCAATCGAGTTCCAGATTATCTTTGCAATTTCGGCTGGTTATACTCGAGATTGTTCCAATCTGGCCAGTCCCAAGGAAAAAACTTAGTAAAGGCCACTAGATTCCTTGGAAGAAAGCAGCGAATGTATACGAAAACATGGACGAGACAAAAAAAAAAACGGAGAAATGGTACACAAATACAAATGTAAATAACAAGACATAACAACAGGTGTCTTTCGACTAAGGACGAATTAAATTAAGCTGGCGTGTGTGTAAGGGAAGACTTACGGCAGGGACATAAGAGATGACAGGCATGGTGAGGAATACAGATGTTGCACGGATGGTAGACGAACCAAGAAAGAAAAGTCAGGCTTGGCCGAACATCTGTCACGTGCAGAGAGAGGAGAGAGGTAGAGGCAGAGGGACAGAAGAATTAGGGAGGGACGAGAAAAAAGGGACAGAGTGAAGTGAAAGAGGAGGGAAGGTGAGAATGAAGAGAAAGCCATACACACACACACACACACATACATATACAGGGTGCGGTGAATAAATTGTCGTCTAAATTACGCAAAAATAACAGATAAATTTACCAAAATGACATAATAATATCTTGAAATACTTTGGAGTAATTGAAATACTAAAGGGTATTGGAGCTTCTGGTGCGAATGCCAAGCAGAACAGCATGTCTTTTCCAAATTTCTGGCGGAGTGAATAGCGTCATGGGGCTGTTTTTCTCACAGACATTGCCCTATTATACTATGTAGTCGAAAAAATCAGAAACAAACAATGCGCATGCGCGAAATTAAAAGTATAAAATGGCAACAGTTTACCCATCACACACTATATATGTATATCGTTCATTCTCTCTTTCTTTCTCTCACTCTATCTATCTATCTATATTGAAATAATCAGTATATGATTTAACTTATACAAAGTTCAACGAATTCATTCATATTTCTGTAATGAAGGAAATTGGATATTAAAATGGATTATAGTTTTTATTTTTCATATTGGTATACAATTGTTTCATACAAATGGACCCAGATATTCACAAATAGAACATCGTAATAGTTATATTTGTACTCCTCTGTATTTAATAGAAAGACAAGACATTTAAAGTACACAGGTTCTTTTCTTAGTTATCATTTTATGGGATTTATATATTCGTTCTTTCAGTCACGCTTATTTGAATCTAGACTAAAAAAATATAGAAAGTCGGTGCTAATATATATAATATTTAATCTGACCTCTTCACTATGAGATCCAATATGTATCTCCATTCAAACCTCCTTAAAAAAATGTTTTTACGGGTCAAGCTGTATTTGTATGTACGTTCGGAATTACCAAATAAGGAGGTATATGTTATTTCAAAGTCATATTTAATTTTTACTTAACCGTCGATTCTCCTTTCGACTATGTTGCACGCACAACGGCCGCCCCAAAAAAGAAAGGTCAGGCTTGGCCGAACACTGGTCATGTGGGAAGAGAAGAGAGAGAGGTAGAGGGACAAAAGAATTAGGGAGGGGCGAGAAAAAATGACAGGGACACAGTGAAGTGAAAAATGAAGTGAGAAGCGAAGGCAAGGAAATGTGAGCGAGGGGGGATGAAAAAACGAAGAGTGGAATGAACGAATAAGCGTGAAGGGGCTGATAGACAGAAATAGAGTCATACAAGATTTAGAAAAATGTGTACTTACATATAAGAGACAAAGTGTACGTACGCCGCTATATATATATATAT
>NC_068989.1:24854949-24862944 GCF_001194135.2 Octopus bimaculoides
TATATATATATATATATATTTATTATATTTATGTATGTATATATATAAATATGCATGTATATATGCAATGTTAGATAACAGTTTTACTTTTAGTAGTTTCTCTATTAATAGTTTCACCATGTATATATTATATACATAGTGAAATTATTAATAGTCAAACTATTAAAACTGAAATTATTCTCTTATATTACATAAGAGATGTTTCATTTTTGAGACGTAATACTGAAACAGTGTAAGGGATTGTTCTGGGTTCGAATTAAGCAACAAATTGAAAATCTCTGACCCATGAGATTCCATAGACCCTAAGTAGCGTGTGTGCAAAATTTAAAGGAAATCGGTTGGGTAGTCCTCGAGGTTTAGAGATGCAGCTATACAGACACACACACAGACAGAGAGGCAAATAAACAGGCAGATAGATATTCCTCAGTTATATATATATATAGGCGTAGGAGTGGCTGTGTGGTAGGTAGCTTGCTTACCAACCACATGGTCCCGGGTTCAGTCCCACTGCGTGGCATCTTGGGCAAGTGTCTTCTACTATAGCCTCGGGCCGACCAAAGCCTTGTGAGTGGATTTGGTAGACGGAAACTGAAAGAAGCCCGTCGTATATATGTATATATATATATATATATATATGTGTGTATGTGTTTGTGTGTCTGTGTTTGTCCCCCCAACATCGCTTGACAAGCGATGCTGGTGTGTTTATGTCCCCGTAACTTAGCGGTTCGGCAAAAGAGACCGATAGAATAAGTAATAGGCTTCCAAAGAATAAGTCCTGGGTCGATTTGCTCGACTAAAGGCGGTGCTCCAGCATGGCCACAGTCAAAAGACTGAAACAAGTAAAAGAGTAAAAGAGTATATAGCTAAGCTATGATGGTGACGAACTGTTCTTGTTTGTAGTGTTTGTTTTCGGAGATTATTCTTGTTTTGGTTTGACTTCGTTATCGGAAATTGTGACACGTGATATTTTGGCAATCCCTTCCTTTAAAATAGTTTAAATAGGTGTATGTTACCAGCGTGGTAGCATACACGGGTTCGAAGGGGTATATTTGCTTCTAACCACGTTCTGCTGTCTTTCGAAAATCAGAAAATGGTTTGTGTGATGTAGTTTTACATGCGTTAAACATTAATAAAAGCTGTGTGAATGTCACAGTTAAGATGTATATAATCATAGGTATAATCGATCAAGACTGGCCTGGGGTTAAAGAACAGCAGCAACAGCAACAGCAACAACAAAACAAACAAAACAACAGCAAGCATTAGATAATCGTAATTAATCAGTATCAGTCTAGTTGTTGAATGTTAAAAGATGAGGATAGTAACGATGATGATGAGGATGATGACGATGATAATGCAATGAAGATGATATTGATGATATTGATGATGATGATGATGATGAAGACGATGAGGATGATGATGATGATGAAGATATTGATGCTGTTGCTGATGACTACGACGATGATGATAGTAATGACAATGAACATGACGATGGTGATGGTAGTAAAAATGATGACGATACCAACAATAGGTGTAGTTTGACCCATACAAGCACCTTCCTCTGTTAACAGCAGATCACATTAGCACCAATCAACGTTATTCACAAAGTGTTTTAATGTCACAGAGCAAGTAATTAAAATTGATCTCACGAATCTTTCGTGCTTACTAACTTCCTATGTTCTCTCTCTCGCTCTCACTTTCCCTCACACACACGCGCGCACAAGTACACACGCACACAAGCACAAACGCACACACACACAACTACACATATATATGTATGTATAAGAATACATAGTACACCCATGCACACACATACATTATATATATGCATGTATGTATATATATGTGCAGAAGTATATGTGTACATGTGTGTATATATATATGTATATACGTGCGTAGACATATATATATATACTTAAATGCACACACACACACACACACACACAAACACACACACACACACACACACACACACACACACACACACACACACACACACACACACACACACACACACACACACATATATATATATATATATATATATATAGATATATATACATATTCTTTATTCTCGGCATTATCTACCTTTCAACTAAAACTTTCGTTACGCGTTTTTTTCTTCCTCTTCCACATAACACAACTCGGTTTTCTGGTTCATTAATGTTAAGGACGTGATAGTTCTTCTCTTTTTATATATGTTTATTTTGCATGTTTTCTTTACTCTGTGCTCTTTTTTTTTGCTGCCTGCACTGATTCCTTTTCTCTTTTTATAATTTACTCTTAAACGCGATGTTACTTCAATGGAGATAATTATTGTAAAATGTCGAGCTGATTTTTTTTTTGTGCATTATAAGCTAGAGGTGGTGAGACGAAGTGATGAGGAGAAAAATCTCCAGAAAAAGAGAGAGATGAATGAAACTGAGAGAGATAAGTAGAGATAGAGAATGAAGATCAACAATTAAAACGTAAATAAAAGCCTGTCTTGAAAAGCAATTTCTTGCCAATTTAGCGCTTTTCATTATTTTTACTATCGTCGTCAGAATTATCGTCACCATGAAATTCAATATCATTATGTAATGATCATAACTAACCTACTAATCTTAATTATCATTACCATAATTATTATTATAGCCACCACCAACAGCACTATCAACCTCATCACTATCACAACGTCACAACCGTAGCCACTATCGCCACAATCATCACAACTAATAAAATAAGGTAGTTACCTTTTCGAACCATGTCGACTCATAAGGGCCAGTTTCCTGGTTTCATGGCCTAAATATTTCCTGCCTGGACGGGACGCCGATCTGTCGTAGGATTACTTATTTTCATCAACTGAGTGGATTGGAGCAACGTAAAATGAAGTGTTTTGCTGAAGAACACAATGCGTTGCCCGGTTCAGGAATTGGAACCACAATATCTTACGATTGTGTTTCCAACACCTTAACCACTAAGCTACGCGCCTCCACAATCATAACCATTACAACAACCTCTTGCAATATCTTCACTGCGATAAGCAACAACCTTCCCATTGTCACTACAGCCGCTACGTTGATGATGGATGACTAGCAATACAGCTACAGTTTTAGCCCTTAATATCCACACTACTTCTTCCATCATCATCATTATTGTCATCTTCGATATCAATAAAATCATGATAGTTACGTCCCCAACTACAGCCACTGCCACCACAACAACGATTACCAACATCACTACACAACCACTTTTATTATGACAAAACCTGTCATTGCCACCATCACCATGGTCGCCATTCTCTATCACTGTCAAGACGTATATCACCAACATTCTATCTCACTACCATCACCACTGCCATCACCACTGCCATCACCATTATTAAAGCCATCATTGTTATTCTCACCATCTTTATTTGTGAACCAAATATTTATCCGTCAAGCGATTTTTGTCACGTATATATTAATTTTAGTATATACGTGCTTATATTGCACACTCTTCCGGATATGGTGCTTGTTACTGAATGCTAGCACCGGATCATTACGCGCAGATGGTGTGTATCACTCCAAATTCGGTTATATAGACGCAGTATTCGATCGCCTCTTTGCTTTATTGACGAGGAAGATTGAAAAACAAAGACGATCTGGGTGAAATTTGAATGTAGAACACAATATAACTAAATACTGTACGTTATTTCATTACGGGTTTCAGCATAACATCAACAGTGTTTGGCTGCAACAATCTAAACTAACGAAATAAACCAATCAAACACCCGCACTCTTACTTGTGCTAGGAATTCGACCCCTGTTCATGATGTTAGAATTTAGGAAAAGAAGGCTAACGCAGGCAACTTTGACGTGTGAATGGTGCAAGAGAGTATGCAATTAATTTAGGGTTGAAAGAAATTTCATTTAATACTATAAAGAATATTTAGAGATGATGGTCGTTTAATATCGGAAGGGAAACTGGTCAGCATGTAAATATATGTCGAAAATAGAATACTTATTAAGTGGCTTGAACCTTAAAATTAAAATAAGCACGTATCTAACAATTGTTTAATTCTGAACCTGACTTTCAACTGAAACTGGGAAATGTCAAACATATACGAACTCAGCGATACCAAGCTGTATATAAAAAACAAAGTAATTCATTAAATATAATCTCGAAAATCTAAACAACAATTTACATAAGCAAATGTCAAATATTTCCCAGCATGAGGCATCTTTCAACAGACGTTGAATGCATTTAACAATGTTCTAAGAGCAAGTGGTTTAAAGGAGACAGTTGAAGAATAACAGGCAAGTTAAATTTAAAAAAGGAACTTGTAACAAGAAAATTCTGTGAATTATCCTCCGGTTTTGATTTACGGTAAGAACAAAAATAAGCAAAGTCTTTATCCATCAAGTAAGAAAATAATTTCTGTCGATCATAATTATAGGAAAATATTGAAACATTATCAGTAAATATTGAAACATTATTAGTACTACATACTTAACGCGTGTTGTTCAAAAGCGAGAAGCAGTGATCTGCGTCCGGAAAAAATCTCTTTAAAAAGTTATTGTGTTAAAAGACCCCAGTATACTTCAGATCTAGGAGAAACGAAATCGGCCTAAAAGTGGTCACTAGAGTAGTAGATACCGTATTTCGCCGTAATGGTGGTGTATCAATGATGCGCGTTCACGTCACCTCTGAGACGAAATCGAAAGCTCTAGTCTGATTTCGTTTAAGAGATGGCATGAGTGCACGTCATTATTAAGCCGCTAGTAAAGCGAAATATGGTACCTATCATTCTCGTGAGCACTTCTGGGTGATTTCATTTCACCGAGCTTTCAAATATAGTATGTTTCTTTAAAATTAAACGTCTTTAAAGAGATTTTTCCTGGACAAAAACTGCTGCTTAATGTATGTGTGTAAACAACATACATACACCAAGTATGCGATACTAGTAATGTTTGCATCATAGAGCTATTTCTATTGAATGATCTTAAAAATATTTAACATAAAGTCACACAAAATAAGCTATTTTAGAACAGCAAATTTTGTGAATTCAGTAACTTCCACGAAAAATGACATAATTTAATTTGTAATATTTCTCTGTCAATTTTGTTAGAAATACTATAAATAAAATAAACGAATCTCTAATAGCTTATATGTTTGACTTCATTCGATATTTCATTTGTTAGTTTTCTTTTGAATGATATAACTGTTGCTTGTATAATCGATTATGTCTTCGATTCCAATAAAGCATTACACATGTTAACTGTAGCACTCAATGTAACTTTTATTTATAAATGAAAAGAAAACTAATTACCTAGTAACTGAATATAGAACGCAACATAAAAGTTGAATTAAATATTTATGAGAGTAGATTAAATATTTAAGTAGATTTAAGAATTCAAGTTAAACATTTGTTTGTTAAAAGGTTACAAGCACTTCGATGTGTTGGCAAGTAAGTCTTTTGTGACTGTCATGTAAAACACGTTTTGAATGTTGAAAATCGGTGTTGTTTTAATTTGAAGAATAGAATTATCGATGAAAACTAACGATAAAGATTCCATAAGAATGACAAGAGTGAAATTGTGTTCAGTATTATGAAGCAGTTTTATTTTAAAGTATGCATGCTTTTTTTTTTATTAATCCCTTTGTGCACCATACCAAGTATTAGATGGTTTTCACGAAAATTAATCAGTACAATTCTTTTGAGTGTATTATTTCGCGATAGTCTGGTACATTTTTAATTGTTTTGAAAATGCCTGCATCTAGATGTTAGAACGGTTTTTCCTAAAACCAGAAGTTTAATGCAAATAGCAGTAAATCTGGCGCTGCATTTAGATAGTAGCTATTTATACACCGACAAAGTCATAAACAATTAGCAATTTTTAGACGCACACACATTCCCAGTAACAAATAATTGGACTCTACTACATTTTGAAGTCGCGAACTGGCACACACACACACACACGCGCACACACACACACACACACACACACACACACACACACACCTTTAATCACGTTTTGAAATGAATGTTCATTCATATTTATATTCCCACTGGAAGGCGAGATGATTGAATCGTCAGAGTTGGATAAAATACTTCACGGCATTTTTACTGGCGCTTTATATTCTGAGCTGAACTTCTGCCGAGTTTAACTCAGAATTTTATCCCTTCGAGGTCGATAAAATTAAGTACCAGTTAAGTACTGGTGTCGATGTAATCGACTAACAAACCTCTCCTAAAAATGTTGCTGCCATGTAACTAAATCAAAAGTAATATTAATGTGTACTCAAAATGTTTGGGCGACGATGTGACTCGCTAAAGCATCGGAAAAAATGTTTTGTAGTATGTGTTCCAGCTCTTTACGCTTCGAATTCAAATCTCTCTGAGATCAAATTTGTCTCTCTGTGGTTTATAAATAAAGTCCACCTGTAATGTAGGGGTTAGTGCAGTACTAACCCCTACCCTTAGAATTGCTGGCCGTGTTCGTTAATCAGAAAATAATATTGACACATCCTCACACATGGACATATACTAAAAATATAACTTTAATTTGCGAACTTTTTATTTAATGAATATACAGTAATTACTTGTGAGTACATATTTGAAATTTCATGTTAGCAATACTCTGACAAATTTCAGATTGTTACAATCTACGAATACTACGCTCCACCATGTGTAGTACTGTTGGACAATATATCCTTTGAATAAATTATATACTCGCAGAACTTCAGTTCACACTTGGTTTTATTATATAAAATTTGTGTTTTAAAATGATCTAGATTGAAAATCTTCAAAACTGCATCGTAATTTATGTTCCAAACACCAAATTAAAGACAGTCATTTTACTAATACTTCATTATTTTAAAAATTAATTTTAAATGGCAGTTTTGGCGCAGACATGGCTAAATGGTTAAGGAGCTTATTTTTGCAACCACATGGTTTTAAGTTCAGCCCCATTGCAAGTGTTTTCTACAATAGTACCGAGCCGACCAATGCCTTGTAATAGGATTTGGTACACGGAAACTGTGTGGAAGCCCATGGGATATATATCTATATATGTGTGTTTGTGTGTCTTTGTGATTGTGTTTGTCCATCAAAACCATCGCCTGAAAACCGGTATTGGTTTGTTTATGTCACCTTAACTTAGCTATTCGACCAAAGGACCCAGATAAAATATATATCAAACTTATAAAAAGAACTAAATGAGTACTTGAGTACTCGAGTGGATGATAACGAAAGAGTCATATTTTTGCGAATACTAAACGACATGGGTGTATTTTAGTAAACTGATGTTTTATGGTTTACGTTAGCTATCATATTCGCCGTTGCCGAACTTTTTACTGGAAATATTTATTCTGAATTTGGCGTAATCCCCTTATTTTTATTAGAATTATTACATGATTTTGACATTGGAGATAGTTTTCTGCCCATTGTATTTCCTTTTTATTCACCTCCATTTTAGTTTCAATCATAAAACGCAAAACATATATAAAATACCATGTATGTATATACGCGTGGGACTATGAATATTTATGTGTGAGTGTATGTGTGTGTATGTATGTGTTTGTGTGTGTGCGTGAGTGAATGTGCGTGTGTATGTGCGTGTGTAAGCAGAGTCGTTGGACCTTTCGGACAGAAAGTACTGAAAGGGCTGTTTCGGTCCTCTTTCTTCTGAGTTAAAATCGTGCTGAAGTGAAATGTTTTTCATCTGTTAGGGGTCGTCGATAAATAAAGTACAACCCACTCTCCCTATCTCCTTCACTTCGTAAATTTTCTGTTCATAGATTCGTGTAACATAATTCTGTTAGCGAAGGCATTTTACATACTGACGCCAAATAATTCCCCATTGCGAATGACGTCCGTATGCTTGTTGAATGAAACGAACCCAATACTTATTTTTTTGTCTTTCTAAGCCTAGTACATATTCTATCGGTTTCTTTGCCGAACCGCTAATTTACGAGGTCATAAACCAACCGACACCAGTTGTCACGCTGTGATCACACACACACACACACACACAC
>NC_068989.1:24863044-24863804 GCF_001194135.2 Octopus bimaculoides
TACTGTTATGATGCAGAGACAAAGAACGGAGTGCACAATGAAAGCATTCTGGTATCCCCAGACACAAGAAGGCCAAGCAAAGCGTGTCCATCGGAAAGCTCATTAGGATCCCCTTTTCTGACAGCAAGGGCATCATCTACAGTCACTGGGTTCACTCAGAACAGAGAGTCAACAAAAAGTACTTTTTGGAGGTTTTGAGGGAGTTCAGGAAGAGATTTCGTTGCAGAAGGCCAGAGTTTATCCATTCTGGTCAACAGCACCTGCACCAGGTTAAAGCACCAGTCCACAATTCTATCCTGGTAACAACTACTTAAGAGAGATGGGCCTCAAATTTAGTCTTTCACTCTCTATGGATCCTGCACAGAGTGAGTGGATCGCTACAAGTGCATTGAAATCAGAATCCTACTTTAAAGAATATTAGCGTTTTGTACATTGAAATTTGATTTTAATAAATGTTACTCCTGAAAGTCTCAAAGTTTCTGCAATGTACCTCATATGTGTGTGTGTTCTATATGGCTGACCAAGATATAAACTGCAATACGTCAATATGTGTACTTTTTTAATTTACAGAAAGTTACAAAAGTAGTGGCTGTGTGGTAAGTAGCTTGCTTACCAACCACATGGTCCCGGGTTCAGTCCCACTGCGTGGCACCTTGGGCAAGTGTCTTCTACTATAGCCTCGGGCAGACCAAAGCCTTGTGAGTGGATTTGGTAGACGGAAACTGAAAGAAGCCCGTCGTATATATATATATATATATAT
>NC_068989.1:24864761-24873333 GCF_001194135.2 Octopus bimaculoides
TATATATATATATATATATATATATATACATATATAGATAGATAGATAGATAGATAGATAGATAGACAGATAGAGATATATAGATGGGGAAACGGCGTGTGTATGTTTGTGTACACGCACACACTCACACACACACATATATACACACACACACACACTCACACACACAAAGAGTGCATGTAGTTTCGTAAATTGTAAACTGTAAATTCTAAAAGCTTTGACCTGTTCTTTAATGGAATTTGCATCTATACGCTGGATAAGCTTTTAACCGATCACAATAACATTGACTATATCTTCCCACCCCATTTTTATTGTAAACCATCGGCATGAAAGAGTCAACATCGAGTAGAAATCTATAGTTAGCATCATTGCATCGCTATAGAAGATACAGCAAGTTGTGATCAAGAAATACCTGTTCTGTCAATGATCTTAAATTGGAGAACGATGTTCAGGATCCTGTAAGCATTCCATAACATTCTATTTTTTGCTTGCTTGCTTTGATGTTGCTGTTGCTCTTGTTTTATTTACTACTTTATTTATATCCTTTAAGTAAATAGATTTATATATCAGGTCTATTTGGTTCATTTAATTGGTTTCCATCTTGAAATTAGAAGCGAATAGAATTTTTTTACATTCCAATGTGACACTTTCTCCTGCTGTTTTCCTCAGTTTCCTAGTAATTTTTCTTTAGGCTATTAAATTCTTTTAAGCATTATGTATATGGGTTATTCAATGATTTCTTTTCACCGATCGTATATTTTGTATAATCATTCATATGCTTGTATTTTATATCACTGAGGTACTTATGCATGTGTGCAGTGAAAGAAATGCAAAGTAACACATTCACTGAGATCTTAATTTCAGGAAAGTGAGGCTTACAACTCCATATAACAATATATCTATTGCATTTATTCACCATTTACAATATACTGAATCAGCAGTACAGTAAGTTTATAATACTTCGAACTATTAAATTCATCTTTTAGAGTTAAAGTGGGGGCATGTGTCTTTGGCCTCGTGATCGGAAGATTGTAGTTTCAGTTTCTAGATTAGGCGATGTGGTGTGTTCTTGAGGAAAACATTTCGTTTCACGATGCTTCAGTCCTCTCAGGTGGTGAATATATACAGCACAGAATCCTTATGAGTCTTATGAGTCTCGAGAAGGAGCTTTATCTCTCTCTCTCTCTCTCTCTCTCTCTCTCACTCTCTCTCTCTCTCGAGCTAAAATGTTTGTAAAAGATATATAATAACGATATCACAACTGCGTGGGCTAGTGGTTAGAATGTTCGGCTGACGATCATAATGTCGTAGATTCAATTCTTGTAACGGGCAGCGCGTTGTGTCCTTCTTTAAGGTGGTGTGCCAGCACAATTGGTAGTGCCTTGGACAACCTGTTTAGCGGTACTTCTTCCAACTGTTTATGATTTCATTTGAAATCCCACCTAGGTCAACTTCGTTTGTCTTCATTTCGAGAATAAGCACCGTTTGAGCTCTGGCCGTTGTAATGTACTACACCTCCCCTCAAAATTGTTGACCGTGTACCAAAACAGTAAACAATATTGGTATCACTTCTCTTCCGTTAGTTTGATCTCTGATCGTTGTCAAATGTCTTTTTCCTGATTATGTATTATAAACTTAGCATCTGTGTCAGTAGTTAGGTGGATAACAACATTAACATCCTTCATTTAGAAATAAAATGTCTCTCGTTCCAATCCAGTTTAGTACTACCAATTCAACCAAGAATAAGACATCTGCTGATGATGATCAGAGATAAAAATCAAATGTAAATTGAAAATACTGACTAACAAACAAACAAAATAAAACAATTTCATATCCAAAGATGAAGTTTATAGTTAAAAGAAATGTTTTGACATAACGAACAATCTCAAACTTTCAGACATCTTGATAGAATAATGGCCATAAAAAAATCTTGGTTGATTCTTGGTTCCTTGATTTCCCCAGTCAAACTTTTGCTTTACATTGTATAGAGAGATGGGGGAACAGAGTAGGAGAGAAAGAAAGAAAGAAAAGGAGAGAGAATGAGAGAGAGAATTAATATAAGTAATATACCAAGTATAGCGGCAGGCCATTAGTAAAAGAAGGTAACGCAGCAAGATAGAAAGAACCATAGGAACAGAAATAGAAGAGGATGACGAAGAGTGTGGATATATAACAAAATAATTATATGAGGAATTCAAACTTGCAGTGATAGGTTTTGAGTGGAATAAATAATGATCGCGTTGATAAAATTTAGAAAAAATAACACATTTTCTTGTGCTTATATAAAATGATAAAATAAATTTTAATCTTCAAATATTTATTACCTGAAAATAAATTTTGTAGTTAAAATTATTTTGTTTTGTTTCTATAAACGTTTGTTGTCATTTACCTATTTCACAAATGACTATTTTTATTTATCTAGATTAAGGCAGCGAGCTGGCAGAATCGTTAACATGCCAGGCAAAATGCCTAGCAGCGTTTCGTCCGTCTTTACGCCCCGAGTTCAAATTCCGCCGAGGTCGACTTTGCATTTAATCTTTTCGAGACCGATAAAATAAGTACTATTTGAGAATTGCAATACTGAATAAAACCAGTAACAAAACACTGCACTTAATCAAAGCACATAGAACTGCTCTCCGTTGTGCAGCGAAAGAAGACAATTACAATAAGGCTACTGAAAAATAATTCTTTGTCTTTTTTGTTTGATTCTTTTTTGAATAATAAGATGCTTGATGCGAAGGAATCTATAACAGGATTTTGAAATACCGAAAGAAAGGAAGTGGTACACACATAGCAGAATCAGTTTAAGAGAATGACAAATTGACCATAGGTTGACTTACACCCTGTCTCAAAATCACTGCCAAAATTTGAAATCATTATTTAATTAGACTGTTAATTGACACGTTACGAGTAACGTTGGAATTTAAATTATTATTACTGTAAGTATACCGTATCTCCTGATATTACTCATGGTGGCAGAAGTATAAAGAAGTTAACTGGACTCCCTTTTTTAGGACGTACGAATTTTCTCACTTAATATCCAGATGGCATTTAGTCTCGATCAGTGGTTCCCAACCCTTTTTTAAAATGAGTATTCACACGGCCCCCTTTTAATATGCTTATCCTTACACACACACACACACACACACACACACACACACACACAGACAGACACACACACACATATATATGAAATTTCGAATTTAGTACACGGACCCCCCAGTACTACCTTTGCGGACCCTAGGTTGGGAACTACTGGTCTAGATAAACGCATTGTTCTTGAACTGAGGAGAAGGCGAGAAGTAAACAGCAATGAAGTAGAACTTCCCGACGATGAGCGTAAATGAGAAGTGAACAAGTATCTTGGTATTTCACAGTTTTGCTAGATGATGAACACCAAGATGAAGGAAAAGATTTCTGAATATACAGGAAGAATGAAAAAGCTTTGAAGATCTAAGCTGGGTGGCGAAAACCTGATGAGAGTCATCAATCCTTTTGCTGTAAGTGTGGTACATTACTGCGCAGGAATTGTGCGATGGACAAAGCAGGAACAGGACAGCATGGACAGAAAGGCCGTGCATGGGGTTTCATACTAGAAGTAACGTAGCAAAGTTTTATCTATCTAGGAAGGTAGAAGAGGAACCGTTGGAATAGAGGATAGAGTTACGGAGACCAAGTCCTTGCATGCTTTTTTTAGAGAATGTTGCAGGCTGCACTAAAAAGTACCAAGAGCGTCCACCAAGCTTCCAAAGTGAGTGATATACCGTCTGTAATATCTCAATGAAATAATGTAAAGCTAAAAATAGCAATCTTCACAGGAAATATATCGTTGCCAGCAAACCTCAGCACTGCGCATGTGTTGAGGAAAGTGCTGCGTCTCTAAGCTGTGAGAAGGAGCTGAGGCGTGACATAGATAACCCAGGGAAAGAAATAATGAAAATTTTGAAAATTACAGTAATTCTGCAATTAAGACTGCAGAGAGCTGCGCTAAATGGGAGCAAACCGCTTCACAGGTTTGCCCTCCATAGCAAAGAACGTGATGTAAACCAAACTCTCACCCATAACTGGCTTCAGTGTTCTGGACTAAATTTTGGAAAGTTTGGGGAGGGGACAAGTCGATTACATTGACCCCAGTGCTCAATTGGTACTTATTTCATCGATCTCGAAAGCATGAAATTCAACATCGACCAGGACGAAATTTGAGCTCGGAACGTAAGGACGGACGAAATGCCGCTAAGCATCTTTCCCGGCATGCTAACGATTCTGCCAAGTCAAAATGACCTCGGCGAAATTTGAACTCAGAACGTAGTGGCAGATGAAATATTGGAATGGGCTACTCAATTCTAATTGGGACCCACCTGCAAAGTCACGCGCTGTATATCTTGATATGAGATCACCATGTCGCGCCCATATGGTTGTGATGCATTTGCCTGGTGTACTCTTATTAGACGGGTAGTCATGATGGGTATACTGGGCTTTGTATATTTGTACCCCAGTGTCACTTTGATGGCTTGCACTGCTCTCTCATTCAATAATAATGAAAATAATAATAATAATGATAATAATAATAATCCTTTCTACTATGGACATAAGGCTTGAATTTTTTGTGGAGGGGACTAGTCGATTACATTGACCCCATTGTTTCACTGTTACTTACTTTATCAACCCTGAAAGGATGAAAGGTAAAGTCAACCTTGGCGCAATTTGAACTCAGAACATAGAGACGGACAAAATACCGCTAAGCATTTCGCCCGACGTGCTAACGATTCTGCCAGCTTTAATAAGAATAATAACATTCTCACTAGAAATATTATGAAGCAGAAAACAGCAACTGGATGATAAGTGAAAGCTAAGAAGAAAGAAAAAAACTATATTGTCATTGTCCAGGCTTAGTCAAGGGAAAGTGCATCTACAAGCATAATATAATTAAGGCTTCCATACGCAGAAACGATATGTTTGCATAATGAAATACAAAGATAAAGAAGGGACATAAACGAGAAAAGCTTTCGGAGAATGTCCAACGGACCATACTGTAGGGTATACTAATCCACACAGATGCGAAATCCAGCTTAATCGACCGGATATTGTTGTCAAGGACGACCAGAAGAGGAAGTGCTTCATGATCGAAGTATTAGCCCCAATAGACGAGAATTAATTCTAAAGGAAATGGTGATCTTATTTAAATCACAAAAAAAAGAAAATAAATATAGAAAATAAAAATAAAATAAACATAAAAGAGAATGAGAGGTTTGAATACAGAGACATTCTCTATACCTAATAGAAGCCTTAAGAATGATTAAAAAAAGATGCGGGCTACTACGTAATCAAAAATACAGTACTTAGGTATATACACAACAAACACAAAATAGGAACTGTGAATGCAATACTGAATAAGACCAGTAACAAAACACTGCACTTAATCAAAGCACACAGAACTGCTCTCCGTTGTGCAGCGAAAGAAGACAATTACAATAAGGCTACTGAAAAATAATTCTTTGTCTTTTTTGTTTGATTCTTTTTTGAATAATAAGATGCTTGATGCGAAGGAATCTATAACAGGATTTTGAAATACCGAAAGAAAGGAAGTGGTACACACATAGCAGAATCAGTTTAAGAGAATGACAAATTGACCATAGGTTGAGACATGCCAAATCATACAGATAGGGAGATTAAGGCAAATCGATCAGTTATTATTCTCAAAGAGCACCACCATTAAAAGTGTCTCTTAATCGATATATCGATTCCTAAAAGTAGACAATGTATCTCGAAAAGAAGTAGAGAAACTCCAAATATAAGGAAATGGAAATACAGATAAGCGTTCCGAGCCGATTGGAAACAAAAGCAATCTCAAAAATAATAGGTACTTCAAGAATGAAATAAGAATGACCAGAACTTAATACTCGTACACACCATATATGTGTATATGTACATATATGTGTGCATGTGTTTTTTTATGGGTATACATAACATACACATATGTATATATATGCATATGTATGTATGTATGTATATGTATGTATGTATGTGTGTGTGTGAGTGTGTATGTATGCATGTATATGCATGTATATACATAAACATACATACACACAGACACACGCGCACACATATATCGCAAAGGTGACAACAGCATATGGATAAGCATTACTGTAATATCCCTGGGTGTAACATTTGATACACACTCAATGCATTGCAACCCATGATTTTGGGGTAGTGTGTAGTGCTTGAACTCGATTAGTCTTCTCGTAACATCCTCTTGAAGACTAGGCATACACTCCTATATGCCCTTCCTCAGTGGAAATCGCAGCACTCAAAAGGTTATCCAAAACTTCCTTTAAATGATCAATTGAGAGCGTCCTCTGTGTGTGCATAGGCAGAAATATACCTCTCTTTTCAATGTCATTTCTTCAGTGAAATCATCAGAGTGGCTGACGATATCATGATATGTCTCATAATATTCGGATAAAATGGGAGATGATAACGTGGCATACATGCCTTAAAATCTTTTACATTCAGAATTATACGCAGGATCTCTGTCTCGTTTTCAGCATCAACAAACGATGTTATTTTCGTTGTCAGGTGCCTTGGTAAAGTGATCTTTTCTTTTGACAAATTTGTTACTTAAGTATTCTGATTTTTTTTGTAACTAATTGTCGTTATTTAGAATCAGTTATCGACACCATCCTCTAATTCTGGAGTCGATATTAAAGCTATATTCTTGCTGAATATTGCTTCTCGCCGCTAGCATCGTCGAAGATACCATCTTAAAATGTTAAAAATTGAATGCAAAAAAAAAAAAAAATCGTTTTGTCTAGTCAAAGTAGTGGGGTAAGAGTCGTAAAGTTCTTGAGTTTCTTGCTTGTGAATACCATAAAAGAAAATGAAAGGAACTGATTCCAAATGGATCGTGATATAATTAATATAATGGCGACATTAAATGAAGTTTACCCAATGTCAGCGAAAACATATAATAATGAGAACAACAATAATAATTCTTTCAATGCTATTAACATCTATTAAAATATACATTCATAAAAAAAGTGACGTGTAATAATGGTCGTATTAAAAGTCATATTAAAATCATGGGTTGGGACAAGACGCTTTATACTATATATAACGATTTATTATTTTTTATAATGACATAAAAGTAATAATATCATCAATGGCAAAAATGAATATATGTGTGTGCATGTATAAATAAGTGAAATTTATAAACAAATAGATAACTAACTTATTCAAGCATGAAAACACCAGTTAAGTATAATGAGAGTAGTCCTCGACGTCGGCTACTTCCACGTAATCCACATTTAGGAACTGAAATTTTTGTCGTTCTCGAAGGCGGCTGTGAGCTACCCGTTCTCTGACTGACTGTAAAAGTGTTCATATGCATCTGGTAGTGAAGTTATAGCAGATGATATCAATGAATTAGTCTTCTTTCATTCTTTACATTTTCGGATCCAACTCTTCGGAAATCTGCTCATAGTATTTCGTAGCTGTACATTTGCTATTCGAGGTCTGCACATTTTCTTGTCAGTAATCTGCATTGCTACGGTTTGACATGTAAATGTCCCAAGTTATACAAATCCCTCTCAACAGAGCAACAAAACTTAAACCAAGTTTCCTTGAACACTTAAAATAATCTCGATGCATTTTTCTGAAAAATACCAAATGAGTCATCTGCTAAATATTACTACCAAAACTTGGTATCCGGTTCACAAAGCTTAATCCTCCAAGATGAGATTCCACATACACTAAAAGCAAACAGAATGTCCGTTCAATTTAAATTAATTAGTTACGTTATGTAATAAAAGCAGGTTCTTGAGAACTTTAGTACTATCAGGTGAAGAACCGATCTATTGTCACTCATCTGTGACAAGTAGAAGTCAAACTTCCTCAAATCCCACTCTCTACAATATTTCTCTTCTTCTATCTCAGTCATTCTCAGTCTTGCAATCACTATTTCACTTTAACAATAGGCCACCGAATTGTTGTACAATTTCCTTATTAAACTTCAATTTCTTCCAGACTTACTTCTTTTTATTTTCTGCTTAATTATATCTAAACTCACTTCTATATAACAATTTTATAAATGTTTTGATGCTTTTAATCTGTGCATCTCTATAGCGAAAATAGAGGACGGTTGTTAAAGACATCAAAGCATATATATATGACAGGAGAACAGACAAGAAGACAGTAAACACAAACAGGCTTCAAGCCCAAACACGTCACACAGAGAAAAAGAAGCAGATCTGTAAATTCTACCTAAATGGTACCTGCTGGCATGGGGAAAAGGGACGAAACTGCAAATTTGCCCATCCCAAACACCACCAGCTAAACAAGGTAGATAACCACTTACAAGAAAATAAGCGGGAGCGCAGAAAAGGGAGATCAGAAAGCTTAAATCTACATACACATAATTCACAGAATACCAACAGGACTCACAAAGAGAGAAGCCCGTATATTCCTTCTGCTCCCAAAAAAAGGCTGTATGCAGAGGCTGTACGAACTGCAGTAGCTGAGCAGCAAGCTTTTTTAAGCGTGGCCCAGAAAATGGTACAACAGTTAACGTGGATGC
>NC_068989.1:24877063-24877584 GCF_001194135.2 Octopus bimaculoides
TATATATATATATATATATATATATATATATATTCATACAACTATTTGTATATGCTTGTATGCATGTATACATACACATGTACACACGTATATACATGTATACGTATAAGTATATATACATATACGGCAATTGCACCATCCTCACAGATGATTGCCGTTACTTTGTGCTTCCTTGATGTCAAAGGCGTTTCTGGTTTAGAGCATAGGTGACATACCAAACTTGTAATTTACTGTGCGTTTCCAAATGGATAGGTCTTCACACATCTCTGCTGCTTTATCTCCATAGGACTCGCAGCCGACATCATGACGAATGAAGTCATCATAAGAATCTATTTGCACGCCATTGGAATATATTGTAAAGCACATGTACAACACGAATACCATTTTCTGAGTGTCCATGATTAGTATCTACACATGTATATGCAAGTGTATATATATATATATATATCTACTCTTATATATACACGCGGATATGTGCATATATATATATATATATATATATATATATATATATATATATA
>NC_068989.1:24878036-24885449 GCF_001194135.2 Octopus bimaculoides
AAGTATTATGTAACAAATTATACCTTACACTTCTATATTAAACTGTGCGTGTATATTCCTTATTTTTGCTTCTGTTGTGTTCTACCTTCGAATTAGAAACATTTACCCGGGAATTTACTTAAAGGGAAAAAGAAATCGTATGCAACAGATAAGTCGTCTTAATAACATATTTCTGTGTACCAGACATTTAGATCTTATTTTTAGTATAATGAGTTTTCTGGTGAGGGTTTCATTTGTCTTCATTGCCTGTTTGTTGCTTCAGTAGAAATCTACGGATGCACAAACGCAAAACCGAAGAAAATGAAACAAATATGAACGACTTGTTCCAAAACACCCCAGTGTGGAGAACTGTTCTCAGAAATAATCCCTGGAATTCCTATGTCCTTGGAATCTACATAGTTCGAGGTATATTAGTAGAGAATTTCATTAAAATATATCCATTTCCTTGAAAGTTAAGACGAATTGAATTGGACTCCAGTGAATTTTCAGAAATTCCTCACCGACCCCTTCCTGAAACACTTACCCTCCAAAAGTTTTGTATATTCACAATGTACATGATATAAGACATATTCGTAGAAAATTATATGTAAAAATATCCATTTTTCTGTAAGTTATGATCATCCAAACGAAGCGGGGCAGAAATATGCCGACAAATCTGACACTTTCTTTCCAGGGATGGTTATATATGTATACAGAAATACACGAGTGCAGAATATAGTAAACAATGAAAATAACTTGGTAATGGAAATTATGTTTCATAATATGACGGGCAGAAAGTAAGTAAGAAATTTTAACGGAAAATAAAGTATTGTAGGAGTTGAAGCGAAATTTGTCATTGAGTGAACCAAAGAGCTTAGTATCGAAGGAACCAGAAAGAAAACGTCAACAACAGAAAAACAGGAAACTGTACGGATTGAAGTGAAACTTATTCAGATACTTCTGTCAGTAAATTATGAAATTACTTACATGAATAATTGTGAACTTGTTTCTGTCAGTAATTTGTCGTTTGTTTGTAAATAGCGATTGATAACTTGAACATACAGTGAAAACAATAGCATGTAAGTTAAACAACGGCGTATGAAAATTGAAAGTGAAAAGAATAGCGTCTTAAAAATGAAAGTGAAACAAGAGATGTAGATAGAGAGATATAGATAGAGAGATATGTTACAGAGAGATAGAGATAGATAAAGAGAGATGGATAGAGAGATATACATAAAGAGATATATTACGTCAGTGACACTAGAAAACCGAAGTAGATATTTTAAAAACTTTCAAAGATCTGAATGTAATATAGGAAGCAGTATTTTTATATCTTTGATAATTTTTGATAAAAAAATCAAATGGACAGCCTATTAGATGTCCGAGGTCAAATTCTTTATGCCTCACAAGTATGAAAGCAATTGGTGAAGCCGTTTTCGCGTTAAAAGTGAATACGCATCCATCTCTATTCTATATATTAGATAAATTGTGAATTTTAGAACTTGTGAACTATAAATTTGCCCCGTCTGAAATATTCATACCTTGTCTCTGATGACGAAATATCCAATGCACCGACATGTTAACCAACCACATGAGTTATCCCAGAAACAGCTGTAAGACTTCAAATTCCCCTTACCCTAATTAAATTATTCTAAATGACTTGAGATACTCGTTCTGTTTTCGTTTTGATTTTTCCTCGAATATAATATAATATAATGTAATATATGTACACACACACACACACACACACACACACACACACACACACACACACACACACACACACACACACACACACACACACACACACACACACACACACACACATATATATATATATATATATATATATATATACACATATATATACATATTCTCTTCGTCATTTATATTTTACATTTTCCTTGTATGTTAATACTTATAACAAAAATGATGTTTTAGAGAGTTGGGTAATAAACTAACAATTTACGACGTCTTAGACATGTTTCAGTGAAGATTATGTCCGAATTATGCAATGCCTACCAGGTGTATTTTCATTGATAGATGAGCAAAATGACGTAATACATAATTTATGAGACAGCTCTCCAGTTTCATACAACATATAATGTGTGCTATTTATTGTTTTTAGCTTTATGACATGAAGTGATCGCACTACACACGGAGCTATAAATATTTGCTCACGAGGAAATATGGGTTCACTGATCTTCGACTGTCCACCAACTAAGACTTGATATCAAAGAAATGACTTTTTTGCTACGATACAACTATCGTGGTAACACCTTGCTAAATTTTAATATGATGATCTATATTTCGATTTTCATATCAGTGTAAATTGCTTAAGGCTGGAATTAAATTTTCATTCACCGTGAATCAGAGTAGAGTAGATGTTTTTGAATATATATTTGTATCTGTATGGTATCACAATTAGCTTAAAAAGTCATTTCTCAATCAATTGTCGTGATTAATATTAATAATGTAATTGTTGAGTCTATCATTGATTATATCTTCGGTTTCGGTCTAGTCTACATGGGCATACAGTAGAAGAATCGTGTTATAGACATGATGTGTATACATATTTCACAGTCGATTTTCTTACCTACAATATATGTTTACGAGTATATCTCATAGCTTAACAGTAAATTATCTTATGAATAATATATAAGTTCTCTCTCCAGAAAATTGTCTTCAATTTCCTTCCATAGTTAAGCATTGTATATATAAAGTATAACAGAATAATATTATAGATACCATATTCAATTTAAAATATTTATTTTCCAGTCAATTATCTGATGAATAATATAACAGTTGTGTCTATGATAGATTATATTTTCAATATCGCTCTATAGTTTATCAGACAATTGTTTTCGTATAATTTCATTCGCATTTTTCTCTTTTTTCTTGTGAACTGATTCTCTCGTATATAGTAAATACACAATGCAGTTTCTGTCCTTATTGCTGTCTCTTAACTGTTACTTCTGTACTCGCTTAAGTGATTTTTTCCCTAATGCTCTTGATTTAGTCGTTTCCTGTACCTTCTCTTTCTATTTTTTGTTTGTTCATTAGCTAACTTTCTCTCGCATCGTCATAATCAGAAAATATAACAAGTCCTTCTTTTCAAGTATATTAAAATTGCATACACAAAGTTACATACATTATTTTCACAAGCACATCCGCCAATGCCATCTTTATAAACCAACATTTCTACATATCAACACAACAGCTTTACCAAATTCTGCTACATACTTTAAAATAAGCAATACGTGTGTGTGTTAGTTGTGTTGGTGCGTACGAACATGAATCTAAAGCGTACCATAATTATCTTCTCTTCGAATCTTACCACCTCCCTGCGTTAGACATTTCCATTCTTCCCCCATCTCTCTTCTCTTTTTGCCATTTAGCTCAGTAGAGCTCCTCTCCTTTGGACAGAATATGTTTGGAAACCCCATTGATCCAACTGTTACCAAAAAGTCCTTGAAAGTATTACTTGAGGTACTCTAAAACCCCTCTGAATTTGATTAGGAAGATACATGTCAGTTTTCTCTTCCTTCTTTCTTCGATGATATTGTCAAGCAAAGTGGCAGAAGATATCGTAACATATACTGATTTTGTAACATCGACACAGACATATGTAGCTAGAAATGTTTTAATATCACTGTCGAGGGGAAAATCTTGAAGGTTGTTGATAAGTTCACGTACCTCAACAGCACACTATCCTGATCTGTAAGCATTCGACACACGCATCGCAAAGGGAAGCTCAGCATTCATAAAACAGTGTGGGAGAAAAAGGCATTAGTCTTGCCACCAAGATGCAGGTGTACCAACTAGTTGTACTGCCTATGCTACTGTATACTTGCGACGCTTGGACGAGTTTTGAACTCCACACCAAAAGCTAAAAAGCTTCCACATGAACTGCATGAGAAAGCTGTTGAAAAATCACCAGATAAAGCAAGGTCCCAGACACGGAGTTCCTCTCTCGAGCTGATCTGCTAAACATTTATACACTGAGGACAGTAGGTGGAAAGGTGACCTTTTTCGAATGCCCGACTCGCAACTCTCCAAGAGTCAGTTTTACAAGGAATTGGCGGAAACCAAGCGCACGGAAGATGGACAGAAAAGGCACTTCAAGGATACACTCAAAGCTTCACTGAAGAGCTTTTGAGATCAAGTCCGACGGCTGGGAAACGCAAACAAAAGACCCCCTGCCTGGTTAAGCTTTACCAACAGAGGCACTCGTGATAGTATTTTAAAAATATCATCCTCATATTTATTTAGATATCTTGATAATTAAATTGAACAATAGCGTAAAAAATTGGATATTAATTAATATCAATTGAAAACCAGGGAACAAACACATTAAAAGAATCAGGGAGATTCAGAAAAAATATCTGAGATCTCAAAGGATTATTGTATATGTATATATAAAAATATATATAAAGGAGGCCACTAAAAGGGAATTATTCGGTCTTAGTAGACACATGACATGTGATCTTTTTCTAGCACATTAGCAGTCCACCTAGTGGCATCCTTTATATATTTTTTTATATATACATATATATCTTGGTAGATAAATATGAGAGGAATATGTTTTCTGAGTAGACAAGATAACGCCTACCGAATATTAAACTGTAAATATTATTTATTATGTAGAGTAAATGATTCTCAATTCATTATACACATGCAAAACTAATACAAAGGACTCAGTGCATAACTCGTTACTGACTACGAATTTTATATTAGACAAGCACAAATTCTGCCGCCCTTCAAGTGTAATGCATAAATCTATTAATCAAATGTCCTGTGTTTGGTTGCAAAAGGTTTAGATGTTAACTCATATAGCGGAGGAAAACTGTTTGTCCTTAGTGTCAATACAAGGCAGATTATAAAGTGTATGTGAATGTGCTCATGTACACACACATACACGCACACACACACACACAAACACACACACTCAAATATATATATATATGTATAAACATATAGAGGGTGTTTCAAAACAATGTATACAGACATTGAATGACTATTAAGTCAGCATTTATTAAAATACATTTCATTTTCAAAAGTGAATAGACTGTATAGAAATAGAATTTAATTATCTTACGAATGCGGTTTTTCAAAGTAATGACCGTTCTGGTCCAGGTGCTGCTGATCACATGGAAGCATTGAAGTCATAAACATCAATAAACATCTCGTTCTGCATTTGTGCACAATCTCGTTGAATGGTTGGCCTCAGTTCGTCGACTGCTGTCGGTTTTGTACCGAAAACTTTAACTTTTAAGGATCCCCATGCAAATATCAAAGGATGTGAGCTCCAGTGAACGCGCTGGGTATTCATACAGTAAATGTTTTCAGACGCCTGAGAAACAGTACTTCTAGAAAGTTTTTTTTTTTTTGCTGTGCAGCTACTAAAAGTAGCTAAGCACGTACATCGAATTGACTGAAAGTAAGACGCTTGTTTCATTTTTTCTTTGTACTGCGAGCACTTTTTGCATATTTTGATATGAATTATGCGGCATGGTCTTCCCATGTTGATATCTTTGCTGAATGGAACGTTGAAAATCATGGGTTATATCAAGCTGTTGCAAACGAGAGACTTATCCTGTATTAGAGAAGAAATAGGAAATAAGTTCATCCTCCAGCAAGATAACTGCAGCATTCACGTGTCAAAAACAGTCAAAGAATGGATGCGAGACATGAAAGAAGTCTACTGGAACGGCGAGCGAGAATACCAGACTTGAATTTAATTGAAAACATATGGAAAAATTTGGCACAAATTGTATATGACGGACCAGAAGTAACATTTTAAGAGCCAAAAGAAGACCGATGGAAACAAAAGAGATGTTACAATGAATATATTTGTCTCATACAACAAACAAATAGTAAAAGAGATCGAAAAGAAACACGACTGTGTGGATTACTGTTAGAAAAATATAGTTGCATGGTTTTAATAAAGTTTTCGTAAAATACTACTTATGATTGTTCAGGGAGTGCAATTATAACATGAATATTATGCACATGTTAACACTGCATTACTTTAAATGTGTCTATCACTAGTGCCGACAGGCACAACATCCTAAGTGTCCGAAATGTGTCCATCCCCTGTTTTCATGCATGTACGCATGTACGTACTACGTATACATGTATATACGTACTATGTATGTATTCATATGGATAGCATGTCACTTACAATTTGCTCAATAATATGAAGCAAATACACAGCTCACATGTATACATGTATGCATACACACACATATATATACATGCATACCTATGTACATGCATGCATACCTACCTACCTACCTACCTACCTACCTACCTACCTACCTACCTACTTACCTATCTACCTACCTACCTACCTACCTACATAGCCACCTACCTACCTCCCGACCTATCTGCCTGCCTGGCTACCTACACAATTCTATAATATGCACACACACACGTGTGTGTGTGTGTGTGTGTGTGTGTTTGTATATGTATATATGTTGTATGTGCTATAGAACTTAAACCCTTGTAGGGGCATCGACGTGATATATGGCATGTGCTCGACAGTTTTACACTTCGTAGAACCTATTCATCTCCAGGGATAATACTGTCAACTTTTTCCAGGAGGAAAGAAGACAGACAAAAACATATAAATCTTCCCTATTGCATGACTGGTACTGGAGCCGAGAGGATAAAAGGCATATTCAATTTCGGCAGCATTAGATCTTAGAGTGGACTGAAACGTTTGGTGTTAGAAATCTATTCGACATTCTAAGCATTTGCCTGACTAAACAGTATGGTGGTTATAAAAGCCGCAAGGTTAAGCTTCGAACTTCATTACCCACCTTCACTCTTCATTGATACCCTTCATCCATAGCCCAACCGCACACATCCCACTCTCACATACTCCACCCTACCCTACATCTCCATCCCACATTCTCACCCCACCCACATCCTCACACCCATCATATCCCTCCACACTGCCACATCACACCAAATTTCAATTATATATATGTATAGGCACAGGCGTGGCTATGTGGTGAGATGCTTGCTTCCCAACAACATGGTTCCGGATTCAGTCCCACTGCATGGCACTGGGCAAGTATCTTCTACTATAGCCTCGGGTCGAGTAAACCCTTGTGAGTGGATATGGTAGATGGAACCTGGAAGTAGCCCGTCCTATATATATGTACCTGTGTCTGTGCTTGTCGTCCCTCCACCGATTGTCAATATGTGTTGGTGTGTTTATGTCCCCGTAAACTAGCGGTTCGGCAAAAGATCGATAGAATAAGTACCAGGCTTAAAAGGGACAGTACTGGGATCGATACATTCGGCTATAAATTATTCAAAGCAGTGCTCCAGCATGGTCGCAGTCTAATGACAGAAACAAAAGATAAAAGACACACACACACACACACACACAAACACACACACACACACACACACACACACACA
>NC_068989.1:24885509-24886259 GCF_001194135.2 Octopus bimaculoides
TATATATATATATATATATATATATATATATATGACAGGCATCTTACAGCTTCTGTCTATCAAATCCAATCACAAGGCTTTGTTCCACCCGAGCTATAATAGCAGACATTTGCCCGAGGTGCCAGGTACTGTGATTGAAACCAGAAACATGTGGTTCGGAAGGAAACTACTTATCACACAGCCACGCCACATATGTATATGTGTGTGTGTTTGGGTGTTCATGTGAGAAAAAGAGAGAGAGAGAGAGAGAAAGAGGATAGAAGGTGCGAGAAAGAAAAGGAAGAGTGAGTGTGTGAGAGAAATATTGTTAGAATTTATGCATCTCTATAAAACGCTAAATCAGATGTGACGATTTTTTTTATTGGTCGGTTTACCTTTCTTCACAGATGGCGAAGTGTATGTATGTAAAACAAGAATGTGTATGTCTGTGTGAGAGAGTGCTTGGATGTATGTGTGAAAATATTACGTTGTTGCTTAGACAAATATATAGGTGGACGATTAAAAGAGTAGGCGTCAGCAGTTTGTTAGACTGGTCGTCATAAGCAAAGGCAGTTATATATGGAGACGAAAAGAAGACTGAGCGAGGAAAACAAAACATACGGAAGAGAGGAGATAAACAGAAGGATACAGCTCTTCGATAGAAAGTGGAGAGAATATTAGAGAACAAAATATGATAAAATGACGGCGGTATAGAATAAACGAACCACCAGACAATCGTATGTGTTTATATATATATATATATATATATAT
>NC_068989.1:24886952-24890363 GCF_001194135.2 Octopus bimaculoides
ACACACACACACACACACACACACACACACACACACACACACACACATATCAACTTGAGAACATACAGAAAGGAAATATGTTGAGTCAGACCTTTGTTTTTTGTTTTCTTTTACTTCGTCGTTAATTCACCACATCCCTCTTAATGTCTTCAGAGAATAGAAGTGACAAAATGTTTGGTGTATTTCTAGGTGAAGTTACACGAACGAAAGTTTCACCTGTCTTGCACTCGCTTTATCATTTTTTGAAGACAAAAGAGAAAAAAGTAACCTGACAGAGAAAAAAATGTATTTAAAAGAAAGACGAATTTTATGCAACAGTGTTTGAACCCAACAGTGAAGTATGTTAAAAGAACAATTAGCATATCTCTTCATTGTGTATTCCATTCCCACCAATTTGTATCCATAGATGTTGATGGAAATAACCAAAGAAAAAGGTGCCACATAAAACAGTAAAAACAAACGGAAAATGCAAAAGCAGAACAGGTAACCACATAAATATAACAGATAAAGAATATGCACATAAATATAAAATACAAACGCATACATCGAGTTATGCGTATATTCTTTGAAAATAGATTAGTAAAGCAATGAGGGAAAATTAGCAATATTGTACCTAATCTGGTTTCGAATCCCAGTAAAAAATATGTCTTTGCAATAAGTGTTTTATTTCATATGTATTTAAGGTCAAAAAATTGAAAACGAGAAAATGTATGAACTCCATAAATGCTTTCTTCGTTTTAACCAGTTTGTTTTTTAATGTTCCACTTAACAATACGATCATTATGTATTAATGCACTGGAAATTAGTTTAGGAATTTTCCGGATTCAGTACCATTGCGCAGCATCTTGGCTAAGCATCTTCTACATTAAATTCGGCCCGACCAATGCCTTTTGAGCAAATGAGGTACGCAATAACTGTCGTGTGTCTGTCTGTCTGTCTGTCTGTCTGCCTGTTTGTCTGTCTGTCTATCTATCTATCTATCTATCTATCTATCTATCTATCTATCTATCTATCTATCTATCTGGTAGGTAATTACACCTAGTTGAGTATATACAGAAAGAAATAAGATGAAAAAATACAGATTTCTTTTACAATACTGAAAGATCTAACTGAATCACAAAGCAATTAAGAAATAACAATCAAAGAAGCGGATAAAGGGAGTGTAGTAGTGGTAGGGGACACATTTTACTACAAAAATCTAGTAGTATCCATACTAAATAATGACGAACACTACGAAAAAAAAAATCAATGATTACACCCCACCACAAATAAAGAAAAATACACTTTACACTAATCCAAAACCATGGAAATGAACTAAAAAAAAGAAATAGACTATTTAACAAACTTTAAATGTAAATCCAACCTATTCTATGGTCTACCGAAAATTCACAAAAGCCAAACTATAAACGAAATTATCAAGGACATACATACATACATACATACATACATACATACATACATACATACATACATACATACACCAGCACCAGGAGACCTAAAATTACGGCCCAATATAGCTAGACCATCCTGTGAAACGCATAGATTAAGTTGACTCGTGGATATCCTCTTGAAACCATTTCCAAAAGGCATCAAAAGAGATGACTTAGATATGTTAAATGACCTTGCAGAACAAGTCAAGGAAGAAACAATTATGGTTTCATTTGATGCGATAAACTTATACACCAACATACCCCATACTTATGAAATAGAATCAATCCGGTTCTGACGGGACAAATATTCAGAAGAAATACCAAAACGGATTAAGAAAGAATTCATAATCCAATCAATAAAATTCATCCTCCAAAACAACCATTTCATGTTCGACACCACTTTTTATTACCAAAAATTCGGGATTGCCATGAGAACCAGGGCAGCCCCGACCATTGCCAATTTAACAATGGGCTATTTAGAAATAACAATATATCAGGAGTTATTTTCAAAATTTGGAAACCCTCTCTCTCAATACATAAAAGAAAATTGGAAATACGTTTTGGACGACTGCTCCATCCTCTGATATGAAAACATAGATAAACTCCTGGAGTTTAAAAAACTCCTTAATAGCATTAACACCAACATACAATTCAAAATAGAATACAACCAAGAGGAACTCCCATTCGAAGACATACTGGCTAAAAAAATAAACAGAAAATAGAAAGGGACATTTTTAACAAAACCACAGACGCTAAACAATATCTATTATTTAGCTCATGTCACACGAGACATATCATAACAAATATCCCCTTCAACCATATTTGCACCATAGTGTCCGAAAGAAATACCAGAGATCTAAGATTGGAAGAGCTTAAAAATGTATTCCATGACAGACACTACTCAATTCAACTCATAAATGAAGGGATTAAACGTGCAAAATCGATTGACATAAAAACATTAAGAAAAGTCGAACACATTAACATACCTACTCTGAACACACTACGTTATGTTTCCACATACAACCCCAGAAACAAAGAAGCGTTTAACATCATTGTCCAAAATTCTCCCAATTAGGACCCCAAGCTGAAGGAAATTCTACGTAACCATAAAATCATTAAAAACAGTAAGCAACCAAATACATTAAAGAAGATCCTCACAAATGCTAAACTATTCTCAAAAATGTAGGAAGCAAGAGTAAAAAAGTGTGGTCGTCCTAACTGCGGATCATGTCCCAATCTTTTGGAAGAATCAGAATTCCATTTTAGACAAGGGAAAAAATTCCCAATTATATCTAACTTCACTCGATCCTCTGAAAATTTCATTTATGTAATCACATGCTCGGGCTGCCATAAAAAAAACTATATATGTTCGAGAGAAATGTCGATCAAAGAGAGATATACAATCCACAGACAACAGATATGCTCCCCACAATATCGACAAATATATCTCAGTGAACACATTGATGGATGTGCAGAACAACTACAACCACAATTCCTAATGTTCACATTATATCAATTTGCTGTTTGGACCTCAACGAAAGTACGACTAAATAAAGAAGCCTCATTTAAATGTAAACTCAACCTATTCTATGGTCTACCGAAAATTCACAAAGCTAAACTATAAACGAAGCCATCAAAAAATCACCAAGGACATACATACACCAGCACCAGGAGACCTAAAATTACGGCCCATTATAGGTGGACCATCCAGTGAAACACATACAAGCCCTTATTGAAAATAAGACTTACCCCATCTGTTGTGAGATATAAGCCAGAATGAAATGCTGAACAATATTGAAAATTACAAATTTACTTCCTCTTTACTAAAAAATACCTTAGTCACCATTTATTTCCACCAGCAAACAAAGTGTATAATACAGAATTACATAAAAAATTCAAGATTTGAAAACGAAAACGGTTGTTATCATGGAAGAAAGAATTCTTATTTTGTACAATATTGTATAATTGTTTTGCTATTATG
>NC_068989.1:24890426-24896790 GCF_001194135.2 Octopus bimaculoides
TATATATATATATATATATATATATATATAACGTGAGACAGTTAGGGGTTGGGGGTTCAACCCACTAAGGGATAGTATCTATCCAGTATACTGCTGGGAGGGTACCCAATTATTGCTACACTAGGTGCAATCAATGGGAGCGGGTAAAAGCTCGCTACCTCAATAACAATAATAAATAATAATTTCACCTCGCTTTTGTAAGCTCCTAATGATATAAAATTGTTTATATTTACGACGATTCATAAACTAAATGTATCTTTATATACGTTTATTTTTTTCTTCTGTGCTTATTATGAATTCATTCACCAAAGCTGTAAAGATAGACACGTGGTCTAAGGCGAGAGATGTTACATTTCTGTATGACAGATTTGTATTTTATTTTTCCTGGAGGGTTCCGTAATGAAGGAGGTTATGCATTGTCATACTACTAGAAATGATACTTTATACGAATATTACTAGGAATAGCAACCAGCTATGCCTCAGATTAGGTTGTCTGAAAGAAAAAAGACGTACTAAATAATACACCTCCAGGTACATTGTAGCTAAAAATAAGAGGACTCCGACTTCATCAAGGTAGCAAAAAGTACCAGAGATAGAAGTATAAATATTTGATCTTTTGAACAGCATTTGTGTAAGGCATTTAGAAGGTCAGCCGCACGAAATCCATAAAGAAATTCTTCACTTACCGGTATATAACGTCGATTATGATGCATATCAATACAGCAAGGTAATTGCAGCAACACAATGTTATATTATTTAATGTGTCTCGTCACATTTCAAATGTAGTGTGTGTGTGTTGCCGGATATTTGGCTGATATATTAAGTAGATCAAGTCTCCTAGTAAAATACCCTACTTTGGTTAAGTTCCCAAGTCAGAGCAGGATATATATGTTATAATACTTTCATGTAATCAATTTGTGTCACAATATTTGATCATTGCTAGATTATGATACACTGAGATTCCCAGTTTTAAAATGTAAACAACAAAGAATAAATGAGCAACCTCAATGATTCGTAGATAGCTAAGCCTAATACAGTTATTTGTGAAACGAGATAACAAAGCTTAATAATGTTATTCGCGAACCTTAATATTAGTGGCTTTGATAATTATTTACAGTATTCTAACTCAATTTACTCTCATTTCTGCATACCTCTCTTCTTTGTCTTCAAGACACCGATATTTTATGGTGCCTTTCTTTTAGTAGGTTCCACTCTGTTGTAAGCTTAATTGTTAGGTCACCGGTCTGACGATCCTTTTCTCCTTCCCTCCCAATAGTCTACAAGCATTGTCATTTCCACCTGATTAAAAGACGAAAGTACAACGCAAAGCTCTCATGAATGATTCAGAACAAAGACTCTGTATTTTAGAGAAGGAAATAGAAGGCGGAATAATAATAATATTAAAAAAAGAATATACAAACTATTTTTTTTGTAATTCACAAGACCTAGGGTTATTCACTAAATATCTTGAAACTGTTGTGACGATGAAGAATATAACAATGAAGATAACGAAGAGAATAATTTATAAATAGTGTTCTTTTATTCTTAAAATGACAAGAGGAAAATCTTGTATAAACTATCTTTACAAGCTTTAAAAATTGACATCTTCACATTATTTATTACGGAGGCCACACCTTGCCATATATCTATAGATTAAGATAATAATTTATTCATCTCTGTCATAACTCTTACTTATTACTAGTCTCTTTATAGTTTAGCTGATATTTTTGATTATATTTCTGAAAATTGACTGTTATTTGTAATAATGGTGATTATTGAAGAGCAGTGCTTAAACATCGGATGATTATAACCGTGATGTCGGGTTGTAGCAATATGTTTTCAATTATACTATTATCGGAGCATTGATAAACGAAAATGAGATCCTTTTCTATTTCCTACTCCAAAGTACGTAGTTTCAGTTCTGAAATCATTCAAGAGTTTCATAAATCATTTGTTTTATAGTCATCAGTAAAGGGCAGTGGCTACGAGACTGTTGAAAGGAAAAGAGGAATATATCTTCAAAGTGAAGACATATCCAGTATGTTTACTACTGAGTGGACTTTACTAAAGACATCCCAGTATCATCTGACGGTGCTAAACTGAGAGACGGATTACTTTTGCAAAATAAGTAGGACGCGTTGAGATCTGAACCCACAATTCAAAAAGTTGGAAGAATTACAATGTAATCCGCCTCCGACTCTATAACCTTTTCAACAGTTTCACCTTTTGAATCGGTACTTTATTTATCGAACCCTGTATAATAAAAGAATTCGACTTGTTTTAGCAGTGACTAAATTTAGAGTAAAAAAAAAAAAAAATGCAAATCATGTTAAGATTCAGTTGCTTCTCTCAGCTGAAGCACATTCTCTTTCGTTGCACTTTAGGAAAAGACTGATTGCTGTAACGCCCGAATCTTATTTTTCTTTAAATACAGGCATTTTCATTTTTACTAATTTGTTAGTAAGGGTGACAGAGGGATAGAGAAAAAGAAACTCTTCGGTCATTACGACAATTATCAGATGAGAAAATGAAGAATCAATTGGATTAGGTGTCCACTTCTAGGTTTAAAAATCCTTCGTGAAATGATATCGATATTGTACATCTCTTGCACCAGAAAGAAAAGAAAAAACGCGGAGTAATTGACCTGGCTGCGCAGTTATAAATTCTATTACCAGTTCCTGTTTCGATACTGTACAGCAGCTTGAGAAAGCCTCTGCTGTTATGGTCTCAATTTGACTAATACTCTGTGGATGGAATTTAGTTGACGGTAAACTGCGGAAGTCAGTCGTGTGGGTAAATTTGTGTGTTTGTATCTGTGTGTGTTTGTGTATATACTTCATCGATGCATATCGTTAAGATACAAACATTGGTGAGGAAACTGATAAAGCGGTGCTTTCGGACAAAAATGACTTTCGGTATTTTTCGGTCGTTTGCACAGATAAATCCTTGATACTGTTGGCCAGTTGGAGACAGTCAACGCCGCTATTGTTTACAGAAGTTCACAAATTTTGGAAACCTTATTTTTCCATAGAAAACAAAATGACTCACAAATGCGATTTAAAAAAGATGTTTAAAAATATGATATAAAAAATATTTTGAAATGTGACGTCTACGGTAAAGAAAGCGTATTAGCCTGCATCAAACAAGATTATTCAAGTACAAAAAAAATATATATACAAATGAAGAAATGTAGTATGTTTTATAGTATACTATAGCATTGTACATTTACTATATGTGTAGGAAGGCAGTTTCGAGATTAATATGTTATTATAAGTTCCAAGTTGTACAAACAGTCGTTTCGGATCTCCATTATCGTTTAACCTTGTCTTTGTCAAAAAGAAATCAATTCATTTTGACATTCACAGAGGGAAAGATTACACTAATATTCATAACATGTATAGATACATGTTTACATAAGATACATAGACCTCTAGTTCATACGCATACATACATACATACATACATACATACATACATACATACACACACATACATACATACATGTGTGTATGTGGGTGTGAGTGTCTCTGTGTATGTATATCTATCTATCTATCTATCTATCTATCTATCTATCTATCTATCTATCTATCTATCTATCTATCTATCTATCAGTGTGTGTGAGTACAATATTTCTTTAAGAGTTACTAAAACATCTTCAAAAACAAGTTGATGCAGACCATATGGAAGATATGTAGAAGATCGTTGTGTAAGCGCCTCAGAAATTACCTCTTCATATCTTACATCTATTATGTGTTAATATGTTTAACAAAGATGTTTTGGGGGACAGTTTTAATATTTAGAGATATTTTTCAAATATTGTGATTGCACAAAAAACTTTCATTAAATTCTTGTCTACATATACCTATATACATATACAAACACATAAGTGCAGACATGACTGTGTGGTTAAAAGTTTGCTTCGAAACCATATGGACTTGGGTACAGTCCTACTGCAGCACTATGGGCAAGTGTTTTATACTGTAGTCCTTGGGTGACCGAAGGCTTGCAAGTGGATTTAGGTAGGAGTGTGTGTCATTGTGTCGGTGTTTGTCCAAGGCCACCGCTTGGCAAAAAGTGTTGGTTTGTTTACGTCTCCATAACTTAGCGGTTCAGCATAAAGAGAACCGAAGGATAAGTAATAAGTTTAAAAAAATACAAGTATTAGTGTCTATTTGTTCGACTTAACCTTTCAAGGTGGTGCCCCAACATAGCCTTAGTCCATTCAAATAAGTAAAAGAAAAACAAAGATTATTTCTCTGTGTGTACCTCTGTTCGTCTATAGATATAATATATATGTACACCTGATACTGGTAACTTTGTAACATAGTACAAACTGAACTTGCTTAGAGCAACTAAACCAGCAATTCCACCCAAAGAAATGTAAATATTTTATAATGATGCAAGCTTTTCCATTGATTAGCTGTTAGATTTGCAGTTTGAATGCCAGGAATAAATAATATCGCCCAAAGCTGAAAACAAAGCCTCTGTAAGCTTTGCATTCTTCCTTTCCTTCCTAAATCTATATTACATATTCCTATATCCCATACAATACCAAACATCAGTTTTAGGGTGTATCTTACAATTTCATCTAATCCACAAGTCTATGATTCTTAATTGTTCAGTGATACTAGTTATTTCTTTGTATATTGAAGATATTTCATGTACACCTATTTCCATCTCCAATATCTAGTTAATCGAATTATCAAAAAATGTTCTCCCTAAACGCCTTGTTCATGTTTTTTTTTCAAAAATGTGCCTTTGTTTCTTGGATATTTATATCAGATGCTATTAGTTTTCCGCACATACTTAATATAGTCATTGTTTTTATTTCTTTACTTCACCTGCAATCTCATTTCTTTCTCTTTAAACTTTTCTGGTTCCTTTCATCTTTGTACTAAGTAAACTCTATGCTTTATTAATTCAACTACCAAGTATCTACTCATATCTCTTGCTGAACTCCCCTTTTCTTTTCTCTGTTGTGGCTTAACATGTTGCTATTTCTCTCATTTGAATACCATTCTATTACCAATCCGATTTCCAACAATTAATTTTTTTTGTTCTTTTCGTATCAATAACTTCCTTTGTTTCATACGAAATACATTTTCTTCATTTCATTATTCCTCTGCCCCGGATAATAAAAATAGTGAAAAAAGCGAACAAAAACCCTACTTAGGTTGCACTCTGATATACTTCCTTCACATTATTCCACGTAACATTGATTTCTACATTATCTCCATTTATAGCTTCAGGGAACTACAAATCGATTACGACTTTCAATTACAAAATCTTTAATTCTAACATCTTTCAACTTTTCTTTATCAAACCTGGTAATCTCTTCTTTCGTTTCTTCAACCTTCAACTTCAACTGAATCGGCTCTGTCACTAGCTGATGTTCAATTCCAATATTTGCAACTCGGTATGTTTTAGCAACGACTTTTTATTTTGCCGTTTTATCAAAATGTGATCTGTTTGATTACATTTTTGATGTCGTATATAATATAATATAACAACATAATACAATATAATCTAGTATGGATGATTTTATTATATATATATATATATATATATATATATATATATATATATATATAATTAATCCCACCACCTAAAAGGAAGTAGTCTAATAAATGTGTATTTACATCAATCTCATCCTTTTATTTTAAATTGGTCGGAGTTTGCGTTAGCAGCAGCAACGACTCACCGGCTGTTGGGCGTGGTTATTGTGACGTATTTTCACGTGATGGTGGTAGAATCTGGTGTTGGTGGCCTATGTGATGATGTTGCTCATCTCCGACCGTCTATTCCTTTTTATTATAGCTTCCTTGATACAAATATTTCCTGTATTCCATTCCTAGGCACCTATTTCTTTGATGGTGTTGCCGCATTCGGTTAAGTGTTTGCGGAAACAGGACGCATCGGTAGTGGGGTGTTTCTTCACTCGGGCGTAGAGTGGTCGGACTGTGCTACTGATGTAATAGTTGTTGCATTTGGAACACCGAATCTGGTATACTACGTATGTACGTAGGTACATATTAATGTTGCAGATAGGGCAGTTCGCCAGTGTGAAACAGTCATAGCTCTTCCTTCAGGAGAACCACTCGCAGCATCTAATAATATGAGAAACATAGGAGTAATTGCTGACAACAATCTTAGCTGGAGTGCCCATATCAACGATAAAGTCGACATAGCTAGTAGGATGAGCTCCTGGATCCTAAAAGCCTTCCGGTCCAGAGAACAAGGTGTCATCATTCTTCTTTTCTCCTCCTTTGTTCGGCCACACCTGGAATACTGCTGACCCCTGTGGTCTTCCTATACAAAACAAAACATCTCGAAAATTGAAAACCTGACTTACAAAGGATTTCAC
>NC_068989.1:24898755-24899401 GCF_001194135.2 Octopus bimaculoides
ATATATATATATATATATATATATATATATAGAATAAATACGAATCTTAAAAAAAAGAAACAACTTTTGCTTGTTTGCTTTATGTGTGTGTGTGTATGTGCGTGTATCTCATAAAGCAAAAACATAAAATTGAATATTAGATTATTATTCTTCGAAATTTATTTCTATATAACTTTATATTCTGCGTATGTGACTGTAAAATTTATCATATGTAATATATTTTGTTTTATTATCCATAATGGTAAATGAAAATCAGTAAATCGTCGCTTATACTATTTTATTGTAACGTGAGTTTTATTGAACTTCAGCAACATTTTACTTCTGAGACTCACTTATTCCTATTCTATTTTACGTTTTTTTTCCTACTGTCATCATGACCTCCACCTGTAAACTGGAAACGAATAAACGTCTCCCTCTTTCTCATTCCATCATTGAAAATAATATTTTATCCGGTGTGGGCGTATTTGTAACATTTTATGGCTTCTTCTTCTCTATTCTCTATTCTCCCGCAACAAATTTTAATCGTCGTTTTTGAAAGTTGAATATCTTTCCAGATATAGATGATGAAGTGTCAAGTAGACAACAACGAACCACTTTATCGGACAATCCAACGAGTACGTATATATATATATATATATATATATAT
>NC_068989.1:24899744-24900630 GCF_001194135.2 Octopus bimaculoides
ACCTTGTATCCCTGCCGTAAGGCTTTATTTCTACACACGCCAGCTTAATTTAATTCGTCCTTAGTCGAAAGACACCTGTTATTACGTCCTGTTATTTGTATTTGTGTAACATACTCCGTTTTTTCCGTCCTTGTTTTCTTTGTATCGTCTATCTGGATGTTTTGTTGTCCCTTTTTTGTATCACCTAACTGTCTGGATGTTTTGCGTTCTTGTCCCATTTTGTATTATATATATATATAGGAGGTTATGAGCGATAGTGGTGTCAATTAGACCCAGAGGTTTCAGGTAATGCTGTGTAAGTGCTATGGATAGACCATAGTTAAGCTTCAGGTTCAGTGATTATGCGAATAAGAGGTCCAACATAGGTCATATATCAGTGTGTGAATATAAGGATTTATTTTTCGTAATGAGATAAAAACCAAGGCTGTGTGCATTATAGAACATATAAATAGAAGGTCTTATAGCTGTTTCCAGGATATTTATCATATCCCTTCATCGGAGACGGTGTGAGAGGATGGTGAAGCAGTAGTTAATTTAGATAAGATAGGAAGTAGAGAGTGAATGCAGGGATATTGTATTTGTAAATCCATTGTTTAGGCAGAATGTTATGCATATAAGATTCCAATACCTTGTGAGTAAAATCCAACAGACTTTAAGATTGGTCAATTGCATTTCTAAATCCATTATCAATATTACAATACCCTATGAGTAAAATCCAACAGTCCTTGAAATTGGTCATTCCAAATACAAAGTTTATACACAGTGTTATTGAATCAAGGGTTCTGTTTAAAGTGCACACAGCCTTGGTTTCTTATCTCATTACAAAAAATAAATCCTTATATATATATATATATATATATAGAGTTATTAATATTTCTAAGTCTCT
>NC_068989.1:24900640-24904136 GCF_001194135.2 Octopus bimaculoides
TATATATATATATAGTATATTTGCCACCTAAATGTGACTAAATCTGACACCATCTACATCAATAATGGTTTCTACAGTTAAACCAGACGACGATTATGGTTTTTACTTGTTTCAGTAATTTGACTGTGCCCATGCTGGAGCACCGCCTTAGGTTTGCTTACGTTTCTTTTCTTTCTTCTCGTTCCATTGCTTGCATCAAATTACTTCACGCTTTTCCGTTTGGGCAGTGACATTAATGTAGCTGAGGGACTAAAACGAAAAATAAAACATTTATTTCCAGTTGTTTTCTCGGAGGAACGGGCCTGTTGCACGGAAACAAAGGCAAAAACTGCAGTAAAACAAAGTGCAACACCTGTATTGAAGCCAAGACGGAATGACCAGGTAAACAAGGAACTTGAAAGACTTGAAAACTTAGGAACAATCGAGAAGACGGACCACTCAGACTGGGCAGGACCTACTGTCTACGTAAAGAAGAAAATAACAAGTTAAGAGTTTGTGCAGATTTTTCAACAAGTTTAAATGATTGCTTAATCTCACATAACTACCCATTGCCGAATCCTGAGGAAGTGTCCGCAAAATTAAATGGCAGGAAATTCTTCTCAAAATTAAACCATTAGGAGGCATATCTACAAATCCAAGTAGAAGAAGAATACCCAAATCTATTAACCATTAACACATAACGTGTCTTATTTAAATTTAAGCGGCTTCCTTTCGGTGTAAAAGTATCTCCTTCCATATTTTAACAAATAATGGATGATTGTGATTTTGCTATCGCCTATTTAGACGATATCCTAATAAAAGTGACTCACATGTACAACATGTAGAACACGTTAAAAGGGTACTCATGAAGATTAGAGAATACGAGTTCAAGTTAACGTGAGTTCTTTATGAAAAAAATTAAATACTTGGGCCAGCTGATAGATAAAAACGGATGGAAACCGGATCCATCCAGAGAAACTGCGATAAAAAATATGCCCACTCCGAATAATGTGACTATGCTATAGTAAATTATTATCGTTTGTGTATGCGTGTGTGCATGTATATATATAAACATGCATATAGAAATACCTGAGTAGAACAAAGTGTGGATTCAGAAAGTCGTGTGGCTATCTCAGAAAGGTCTTATGGATAGACCTAACAGATGACATTATAATTAATAAAAAGAAGTGTAATGCAGTACATCCATAGTTGGATCCAGAAGAACTGATCGAGGAAAGTATTCTTTTCTACTCTATGCAGAAGGTCCGAAACTGTTTGGGAGGGGGAGGGGGCAGTCAATTATATCAACCCAAGTACGCAACTGGTACTTAATTGATCGCTCCCGAAAGGATGAAAGGCAAGTCGACCTCGACTGAATTTGAACTCAGAATGTAAAGACATGAAATACCGCTAAGCATTTCGCCCGGCGTGCTAATGTTTCTGCCAGCTCGCCACCTTCATCGAGGAAAATATTTCGTGAAGAATATATAGAACCATAATATCATAGAAGTAACATATATTCAATGAGATGGAGCATTTTCAAAACAATTGCATTAATCACGCAACATTGAAATATTGACGTAAGGAAGGGAAACCTTATATTATTAATCCTTCCAGTTTTTCAACTTGCAATTTAAGTTATCTTCATAATGTTGGACATTTAAGTCACTGAATGTCTCGTAAACCTAAGCAAATTGATAAAAGATCCTAGACTGTTATTCATGTGACAAACACTTTTCTTTAAAATGAAAGTTGGTTTGAAAAGATTTACGTCAGTATTTACATTATTTACATTTGACGGATATTTATCCTCATCTTTGTTTTTAACACAACGTTTTGGCTGACATATCCTCCAGTCTTCATCTTAAGTGAAGGCTGGAGGATATATCAGCCGAAACGTTGTGTTAACAACAAACGAGATGAGGACAAATATCCGTCAAATGCAAATAATATAAATAATGTAAATAATGTACATAATTCCTTATCTCAAATATAGAATAATATTTACGTCAGTAGACAATACCAGTTGATCTGATTTTCCATTTTACTGAACTGAGTAAGGGACATTTATGTAGCTAGTAATTGCTTACCACCAACCACCGCTTGACAACCGGTGTTGGTTTGTTTACGTCTCTATAACCGAGCAGTTCGGCAAAAGTGTCCGATAGAGTAAGTACCATGTTATAAAAAAAGTACTGGGGTCGATTTGTTAAACTTAAGTCTTCAAAATGGTGCCCTAGTATGACCGCAGTACAGGGTTTGTAACAAGTAAATGATAAAAGTTATTTATGCATCAAAATATATACAAGAATAATTCTAAAACGTAAAATTTTTAGTTTTCCCTAATAGAACTTAGTGCAGTCTGGAATGAGCAACCAAACGCAAATTAGCTCTGCTTCACCTAAACTATAAAGATTCTTCTATAGTTTGTGGAACAGTTTTGCTTATTTCAACGGTTATATGATCAAACGAGCTCTGATCGAAGTTAATACTATTTAAAACCGGGAACGCTATGTTGGGAAAATCAAAGTTTTGTTCGCAATAGGATTATAAAACGTTTAAAATACGTAAATATACTTCAGTATTCTAAGCCATTTGAAACTACAGACTACTTACGTAAAGGTGCCAACAAGACAGCCAAATAAACAATACGTAATGCATATACGTTATATAAACGCTATGAACATCACCCTTAGGTCGAACTACTGCATGATTACAAGGCAACCACCACCACCACCACCACCATCACCGCCGACGCTGCTGCACTACTACTACTACTACTACTACTACTACTACTACTACTACTACTACTACTACTACTAATACTACTACTACTACTGCTGCTGCTGCTGCTGCAGCTGCTAATTGTTATGGTTTACTACCTGTTATGTGCTACTGTTATTGCAAATGCTCATATTGTTACAACAGCTATGTTTTGTTACTAGCTTAGTTCTGTAATTTCATTATTAATATTATTATTATTATTATTATTATTATTATTATTATTATTGTTCAGTAGTTTTATTTTTATAACGTGCTTTCACTTCACTACAGAGCGCAGCTCTGTGTGCCTTGGGTATGTGCTGTGGTTTGCTGTGATGCTCTTATGGTTACTGTATTGAAAGTGTTTTGCGTAGGATGTGTGCAGTGCCCAATAGTGTGTGTGTGTGTGTGTGTGTGTGTGTAATGCGAGTTGTGTTCTTCTGGTGGCTACCTGGCCTGTAGAGTACTTGTAGAGAGTGTCTGATGTTTGTGGATTGTTTTGTTTGAGTTGTATTTTATTTAGCTGATAGTGTTTTGCATAAGATGTGGGCTCTTCCTAGAAAAACTACTTTTTGTATAATGTTTAGTGTTGAGGATCTAGGTATAGCTTCCACATTTTTGTGAATATGTTTTTCATCATACACAGTGCTCCAATCATTACTGGTATTGCTTTCACCTCTATACTCCACATATTGATTACTTCAATTTCGAGGTTTTATACTTTGGCAATTTCTCCAGTTTTGGGGTGGGTGAG
>NC_068989.1:24904215-24906571 GCF_001194135.2 Octopus bimaculoides
ATTTTGGTCTGAAGAGAGTGCAATATCTATCAGTAAGCAAGTGCTGTTTTTTTAAATCTTTGATTATTATTTCTGTGAGAACAGCTTTTGTTTCTTTGTCTCTTTGAACAGGCATATCCCACATGATTGGGATCTAGTAGTTATTATGTACCTTCTTTGGTACTGTTTATACCATGTCTTTTTAGTTTGCACGTTGAGTCATTGGCATATTGTCCAGTGGATATAACTACATACTTGGTCATGTCTGTGTGTATATTCAGATTTGACAAGAACTGAATGGCCAGTGATGATGCGGTCAACAGACTCGTTGTGCTGGTTGCACATTGTGCATTTGGTGTTAGGACATGTTCTCATTATTTTGCTTTCATACTTGTTTGTGGTCAGGCATTGGTCTTGTGGAGCAAGAATTAGAGATGAATTATTCAAATCCCAAAGAATTCCTTTCAATACATGGCTATGATGCTCCCACACTACTTTTACTCGTGATCACAGATTCACATATTGTCAGCCACTAAGGGATATGCTCAACTGGTGAAGGTCAAGCAAGTGACAAACAAATCTGTGGTATTGAGCAGAATATTTGCTGTAGCCCATCTTATATGCCAAGAGAAAAGAATGTACATGATAACACTTCCAATCAGTTAAGATCAGAAGCCATGAACGTCACTGCCTAGTACTACATTAGGGCAGTATTACAAATTTATTACTGTTATTATTAACAACTCAGGTTTTATTGGAACTTATGGAGTCTTGCTTGCGCAGTGTGCTTGCTACTTGTAGCTTATGATACCATACTATCTGATTTGTTCAACTATCTAATACTTTCCTGATTATTCTGGTCATGCAAGAATATAAACATTTTGTAACAGCTCTACTGGGCACTTTATTCCCATTTCCTTTTATTAGATTGGCACTGCTTTAAAGAATGCTAGGAAGTGACAGAGCAAAATTTAACCAAGCAAGGTCAGTAGGCTTGCAACTCGGCTCATGGAGGGACAGGTCCAATAACTTCGTAGGAGGCTGGACCGAAGGACTGGTTAAATTGCTCGGGGTCTGGTTTGGTCTGAACCTCCAGGTGGAGAAGAAGTGGGGTGAGGTGACGAGAGAAAGTTATCCATGAAAGCTCGGTCAGAGAGATAGAATGCTTACATCACCTCCTTTATATATTATCGCGTGACAGTCGTGTCTTGCCCCTTTTTCCGTCCGACCAACCTGGAGCGCGTACTCTTCTGCTTTCTGTGGAAGGGATGCGTTTCATTGGCCAGGCACTCCATTTGCTGACAACTCGTGCTGAATGGAGGGCTGGGTATGCGTGGCTACTGATACTGAGACATGCACTGAGCTTATCACGTCTCCAGTGCTTCCTTGACAGTGAACTGGTGTAGTAGGCATTTGTCAGACAGAATTTTCCACGGCTCGTTTCTTTGACAGCTGAAGTTCTGTATCAAGCATATTCTTAGGCAAGGCGCCTGGCACTTAAAGTCCTGTCAGGCGCTCACAATCTTCTTTCAGTCGGAAAATGCGGTCGGTGGAAGTTCCACTTTCGCGCTCTATAGAGGGTTAATGGAAAAAGAGAGGGATAGATTGGTAATAAAGGCAAGTGATAAGTAGTGCTGATTGGTTCTGGTTGAAGAAGAAACTAGGAAGAGATGGGGAAGGTGGCACTGAATTTCAATCACCTCTACCGAGCACGTATAAATTCTTTCTCCAATCGAACTTCTGAACTACCTACTTACATACAGATCTGATTCACCACTTCTACTTTTCTCAATACCTCGGTCACACACCCTTCCCTTCTGCTGCTCGGACTCTTTCATCTCTTCTTGCACTTACTTGCTTTAAAACTCCCCACACCTCCTCGAGTTGCCTTTTCCATCCTCTCCGTACATCTACTGGCATTCCACCTCACCCATTCTACCTTTAAATTTGCCTCCGCTATGATTTGAAACATTAGATATTTATCTCTCCACTCTCACGAAGGAGGCCGGATTTACTTAATGCTTATATGCATTCGATACTGGGGGCATATCCTTTACATTATGCCAACATCATTTGCCAACATTATGATATAATTCTGAGTGCCCAGAAAAAGTTGTCGGAGATATAAGAACATACATTTTCCCCTTAGATTTTTGTGATTTTGTACTCTGTGTAAATCAGCTCTGTTAATATATAAATATCTAAATATGAATTTTCATCGTCTGAATACTTTTAGTCTTTGTTTCTCTTTATTTACATGTATATATGTATGTATATTTTATATATATGAAATCCAAGCGGTTTCAGTTGTTTATTTGCATCATTAGCTCTCTCTGTCTCTCTCTCTGTATATATATATATATATATATATATATAT
>NC_068989.1:24906581-24907214 GCF_001194135.2 Octopus bimaculoides
TATATATATATATATATATATATATAAAGAATGTATATATATATATATATTTATATATATACATACATATACAAATGTATACATAAACATATTTATAAATACACATATACATATACAAATATATTTATATATGCATATACATACACACACACACACACATACATGTATGTATGTATATATCTATATATCTATGTATGTATGTATGTATGTATGTATGTATGTATGAATGTATATAGATATATATAAGCGAATGAAGATGAAGTTTAGGCCGTCAAATTAACTCTTGTCATTTTGTTGGTGGATTGCCAGAATTGTTATTGCTGTAAAAACATTATTGTCTTCATTTATTAAGAAAATATTTTTGCTGCAACATTGACTTCATTACTTGAATTACTTATCTTAGTTTACTTAACAATGTAGATATACAGACATATACATATGCTTGCATTAATCCATCCATACTCACACACACACACACACACACACACACACACACACACACACACACACACACACAGATGCACACACACACAGATACATACACACAGATACATACACACACAAATACACGCTCTCTCTCCCACACATGTATGTATAAATGCATGCATGTGTGTAAGTTTGTATCTATGTATG
>NC_068989.1:24907852-24911584 GCF_001194135.2 Octopus bimaculoides
ATATATATATATATATATACGTACACACATACATACACATGTACATATTCATTTATATTTACGATATATAAATCTGGCTATGTATATATTAATTCTACATCTATCTATCTATATCTATATATGCATGTATGTACGTATGTATGTGCGTGTATGTGTATATACATATATCTCTGCATACACTCAAAGCGGGTGGGAATGGGAAAGAGACTGAGATACAAAGAAATGGAAATAATGACTGTGAAGGCGCTGTGTTGACTTGCAATTAAGAATATATTTCATTTAGGTAGATATGATTACATAGGTCCGATCAGTTCGTTTAGAATTGTTTCTGCTGTATATTAATGTTGTGATGTTGTTTAACATAGCAAGGAAAAAATCCTTCTTATGAAATAATGCAAATTATTGAAACAGTAATTACATTAAATGAATTAAATAATTTTAGTGCAATAAATAATTTTAGCAAGTCAAGGCCGTCTACCAATAAAATGGTACAGTCCACAAACTTATCAAAGTGTAAGAGATGTTCAAAGTTCATTCTTCGACTAATAGGCGCAAGATGGATGTGTGGTAAGAGACTTGCTTCTTAACCACACGGTTCCAGGTTCTATTCCACTGCATGCTCCCTTAGGCAAGTATCCTCTACTATTCCTTGAGCCGACAAAAGCCTTGTGTGTGGATTAGGTAGAAGGAAATTGGATGAAACCCGTCACACACACACACATATCTATCTATCTCTATATATATATACATCGCTAGCCAGTACACATTCTTTTTTCTCTCCTTGTTTCTGTTTGTTGTCTACACCACCTGTCTTCGTCTTTTGTTTTTTTTTGTGATTTCTCTCTCCCTCTCTCTCTCTCTGTATATATATATATATATATATATATATATATATATATAAAATTAATGCCCTCCCACAAAAAAAAAATGAGAAAAGAACACAAGAAAATAACACCAATGCGAAGACGTGGTACACGCAAAGCATTAATAAGACGCCCAGGGAAGAAAAGAAAGGGTGTGTTTACGTTTCTTCTTCAGAAACAGGAGAGAGAGAAAAGTCCAAAAATAAAGGAAGACGGAGGAACCAAATCGCCAACAAACGACATGTAGTTACATAATGGAATGACCGGAAAGGGATGGACAAAGAAAAAGTGCTTTCTAAGACAGGAGAGTGTAAGAGAAGGAGGTATGTACGTGCCTGTGATAGCATGTGTGCGTACGGCAGTAACTGTGTGTGTATGCGACTTGTGGCAACTGTTTGTGTGTGTGTGCGTCTGTGTGCGTCAGTGTGTGCGTGAGTGTTGTGTGTGCTATTATCTCTTTATATGTGTATATATGAATGATCTTTGTGTCTGTTTATGTTGTAGGAAGAATTCAGCAGCGATGGTAAGAGAAGTACTGGTGTTTTGTGTAGTTGTGCGTTTTTGCACAGATTCGTAGATGTGATGATCAGCGGTAGGGTGAATGAGAGGCAGTTTGAAGGGTGTGTATGTGTGTGTATGTATGTGTGTGCGTCTATGTACGAGTGTTGTGTCTGTGCATGTATGTGTGTGTTGTATGTGCTTGTGGTGTGTGTGGGAGGTATATGTGTCCGCATGTGTATGTGTGCGTTTGTGCGTATATGTGCATGTGTGTATGTGTGTGCATGGGGTTGCGTATGTGGAGATATGTGTGCATTCCTCTGTGTGTGTGTGTGTGTGCATGCATGTGCATGAGTGCGTGTGCCCGTATGTGTGTGTGCGTGTCTGTGCACGTGTATATGCGTGTGTATATGTATGTGTGTGTATGTGTGTGCATGTATCTGTACGCGTTGTGTGTGTAGTGTGTATGGGAGGTATATGTGCGCTCATGTGTGTGTGTGCGTTCGTGTGTGTGTGTGCGTGTGTATAAATTTGTGTACGTATGTGGGTGTGCGTGTGTGTATGTGAGTGCGTGCGTAGGGTTGTGTGCGTGGAGGTATATGTGTATTCCTGTGTACGTGTGCGTGTGTGCGTGTATGTCCGTGTGCGCATGTGTGTGCATGTATGTGTGTGTTGTGTGTGTGTGTGGTGTGAATGGAAGGTATATGTGCGTTCATGTGTATGTGTGTATGTATGTGTGCGTGTATATATGTGTATATATATATATATATATATATATATATATATATATATATATATATGCATACGGGCTTGTTTGTGTGTTTGTGTGTATCTTTGTGTCTCTGTCCCCCACTACAACTTGATAACCGGTATTGGTGTGTTTACATTCCCGCAACTGAATTGTTCGGCAAATGGACGGATAAAAGAGGTGCCAGGTTAGGAGAAAAATTAAGTTGTGGGGTCAATTCGTTTTTATTTATCGAAAGATCTGATAATTAATGAGCTATACAAAGTTTAATGTTCTTTTTTACTTATTAAAATCTAATCTATATATATATGAAACAAACCATGTGTGTATGTGTTTGTGTGTGTGGCTGTGTGTGTAGTATTATCCCTTTCTACAGTTTCAATCGATTTTCACCAGATTTTACACACATATTACTTATGTGCCAAGGATGGACTTGCACTATAACATTTTGCGCAGAAGGTTTCACGTAAAAATGGTAATTCTGTCCAAATTGGTGTGCTAAACTCAAATTGATATATATATATATATATATATATATATATATATATATATATATACAAACTATTCCATTTTAATCCCGAGCAACGCCGAGTATCTCTGGTAGTTGTTACTAAAACACAAAACTATACTTATGTGCCTGCATTAGGGAAAATATGTAACTTTGATCTCAAGTTGATTTGTTGCAGTTTACATAGTAACATGGCCAGGAAAGTCACAAAAGCCATAAAAGTGAGAAAATCACAGGCTTTTTTAAAAGTGATATTTCGTTTAGTGACGCAGAATTAAAAAAGATAACATTGTTTATGAAGAATGTTTTCCTTCTTGATTCTGAGTTAATTAACAAAATATCATTGTTAAAGCAGGCGTGATTTTCTAATTTTCCATGGTTTTATGTGAATATTCTATGCGTACACGCAAGTGTTTATATATCTGAACGTTTGGCTTTGTCTATGTAGCTTCTTTTGTTTGTATATCTGTATTTCACAGTGTATATTGTTAATATGTGTAGTCTATTAAGAAATTAAGAAATTATAAATGCGATGGGAATATGAAAATGTCACGACGCCAGAGTACATCCAAGTCCACTTAACTATCCATCCATCCATTCATCCTTCCATCCATCCATCTTTTCAGCTCACTTGCCTTAGGAGAGACCTACCAGAAGTAACAGAGACATATTTTCCAAATGGTTCCCCGAACGTGACTAACTGATACTATAAATAAATTTCAAACACCTAATTCTTAGTCCATCCCTAGTTATTTGGCTCGATTTGAAATATCTTCCGATTTTTTTTATGTGATATTGCGTGGTGCTGGAGCTGTAACTTGTCAATGTGTATGTCGGACTTTGTCATAGGTGTGTATTTTCACCTTTTCGTTTCATAATTTTTATGAACTGGATTGACATGCGCACCCATGCAGACGACATGGTACTTCTTAGGTCATCAGGTGACATTCAGCATGCACTGAGTGCGGAAAGGCAGGGATGAGAGTAGGTGCTGAGTAACTGAGACGCACATATTTTCCCAAATCTTCTTCTTCTTCTTCTTCTTCTTCTTCTTCTTCTTCTTCTTCTTCTTCTTCTTCTTCTTCTTCTTCTTCTTCTTCTTCTTCTTCTTCTTC
>NC_068989.1:24912147-24914287 GCF_001194135.2 Octopus bimaculoides
ATTATTATTATTATTATGTGGGTGACGAGCCAGCAGAATCATTAAAACTCCGGGCGAAATTTTTAACAGTATTTCGGCCGTCGCTACGTTCTGAGTTCAAATTCCTCCGAGGTCGACTTTGCCTTTCATTCGTTGGGTCTTAAATTAAGTACCAGTGAAATGCTGGGGCGATGTTATCGACTATCCTCCTTCCACAAATTCCAGGCTTTGTGCCTGTAGTAGAAAGGATTATTGTTATTATTATTATTATTATTATTATTATTATTATTGTAATTATTATTAGTATTAGTAGTAGTAGTTGTTGTTGTTGTAGTAGTAGTAATAGTAGTAGTAGTTGTAGTTGTTGTTGTAGTAGCAATTGTAGTTTTCTTGTTGGTTCCACTGTTGTCATACACTTAGCAATTTATGTTTGAGACTTCAACAGCATTTGTAAAAGACAACATCACAATACCTTATTTAAATAACATAAAAGTCCAAGACTTACTCCCGAGTTGTTATTGCTTATAACATGATTATTGATTCATGTTGTTTTGAAATCAATATATTGATAGCTTAAACCACTGTAAACAGCCTTGCAAATAACCTTTAGGCATTCGATAGTGTGTGTATTATCTGCCGTTATTTTTAATGCTATGATGAATAATTTGCTTTGTGAAAACTGACGTGGGTTTGTAAAAGCTTGAGTAAATGCCATCAAGCGATGCATTGATAATCTATTGAACCATTTTCTATAATTGAATCACTTAAAGGATAAACAACAACAAATATATCTTATATAGTTGTGAGAGAACATACACGATTTTCTTTATTAACTTGGCTACTGCAACCACGAAAAAGCAGCAATTAAACAGAATTCCTCCATTTTATGCCATCTAAACGCAACAGCGACCTCATCAATGATCTTTGAGGAAAATAGGAATACGACACCCTCAGCTGTGAAATAATATCCTGTCAATTATGACTCAAGTTTTAACCTCAACCGAATTTATTCATAAAACGTCCTTTATCAAATTAATTCCCGCTCATTGCATTTTTGCTTTTCATTAGAATCGTGTGTCCTTAGAAAATTAATGGGAGTGATTGGAAATCGAAGATTTTCTGTAGTTTTATCGTTCCACCTTTCTGTCTTCCTTTCTTTCCGGTGTAATTTGATGTTTTAACATCTAAAGTCCACAAAGTAAATTCGGTCTGTTAATAGTTTGAAAAAAAAAAAATGTAAAAAAAAAAATTAAAAAGAAGCAGAAAAAAAAAATCAAGCTACATTCTTTTCGTAGAATTTGCAATAATTGTGGTGAAATTTCTGCAGGTGACGTATAAGTTCCTACAGAGATTATCGAAGAAGAAGGAGGAGAAGAAGAAGAAAACGAAGAACGAAAAGATGGAAGGGGAGGCGGAGGAGCAGAAGAAGAGGAAGAGCGATGACGACGACAACGATGATGATAATAATGATGATAATAATAATAATAATAATAATAATAATAATAATAATAATAATAATAATAATAATCATAATAAATAAGAAGAAAATAAGGAAGAACTGGAAGATGTAGACATTGAAGGAATCTGTAAGTGAATAGGTGAATTAACCTCAAGCTAAACCTTATATGCGCCGTGGATGGCAAAGATGTTTGCCTTGACATTGCAGCTCTTCATCAAAAACATTCGATAGTCAAGGGACAGTCAAAATCAATCACATTGCCGTAGAAGCAAATTTGGTATTTCTTCACTTTTCAAATGAAACTTCCTCATAATTTTTCTCTTCAACTTCGTGTTTTGATTAAGTTCTTTGTGCTGAAGGCTCAATATTTAAATAGCTATTTCCTAAAAGAAAGAATTCTAAAAAGTACATCAATAAACCAAACAACACGATATCAATAAAAAGAAACAAAAACAAAATAAAGCAAAGATAAAACATATGATTCTCTCTTCTATAAGTCGATAACAAATCATCGCTTAACACAGCCTTGTCACGATATTGTTTTGTGTCGTTTATATATACAGTACATACATATATATGTATGTATATATATATATATGTATATAAATGAATGCATATATATGTTTGTACATATGGGTATATGTACATAACATACATTGATACATACACACACACACACACACACAGAGACACACACACACA
>NC_068989.1:24914297-24916233 GCF_001194135.2 Octopus bimaculoides
TATATATATATATATACATATACACTCACATACAAAAATATATATACGCACTTTCGTTAGGTAAGTACGTACATATGTATGTGTTTGTACGTATCTATGTATGTAATACGTATGTACTTATGGATGCATATATGTGTAAATATATATACATATATTTATTTATGTGTATGTGTGTGTATATATGTGTGTGTCTGTGTGTGTCTGTGTGTGTGTGTGTGTGAATGTGTATGTGTTTGTCTATGTATGTTTGTGAAAGATGTTTAAGGAATCTTTAGCTGCTACAGTGAGCGTGTCCACGAACTTGTGTAAATCTACTTGTGTTTTCAGGCGCACCCTCTGGACGTTCTCCTCCTCTCGAGACTCGTTGTATTTTGCATTTTAGTTTTTTCTTTTTCCTCCCACGTATTATTGTGTGTTGATAAATCATTTCCGTATCCAACTCTTTTCAAAGACCGCTGTCTCCAAATAGTCAGTCCTCGGCAAAAACGCACTATATTTTAACCACTTTTGCATTTTCTCTCACAGAAATACTATCTCACTTGTTATTCTTACTTCTCACTTTGTTATTGTTCTCCCTCTTGTTGGTGATATTTATATTATTTTTCCTTCTGCCTATCTTCATATTATTACTATTGCTTCTCATACAACTATAATTCATTCTCAGAGCTGTTATTATAGTTATTCTCATTCCTCTTTTATTTTTCTTTAATTATATTTCTGTGTCGTTGTCAGTAATTTTTTGTCAGAATTCTTATCATTGCTGACGATGAAAGGTGTCTTTATCATTTTATTTATAATTCTTAGTATCAGCACTAATTCATGAGAGTAACTTGGCTTTTATCTCTAGCAAGTCGAGAAATCACATCGAGACTTATTCTTGTAGAAGTGCGTTACAGTATTTGCTATGATGATGATGTTGATGGTAAGGGGAGGTATATAATGATGATGGTCTTCATAACGATCAAAGATGTTCTAGATGTACTCTGTCTTGTAATTTTTACCTTTCACTACATCGCCCACTGTAACCTTTTTTTCATTCTAAAAGTTTATATAACTTCTGAGAGTGATACTGAGGAGATTTGACTGCTACTTCTAATAGCTCCTGCAACAACTGATGCTCTTGTTTTGGCTCTTTATCGAAACTATTGTTGACGTAATAGCTAGGGTGTTGGGATAACAACGATAATTTGGAAACGACTGACTTACTGTACTGCTTAGTATTCGCACCAGAAGCTCCAATATGAACATTTTAGGGTGTTTGGGTATCAGTCTGAGAAGAGTGCAATCTGAGGACATATACCGAGAGTGATAAAGATCAAACATCCAGCCAACATCATACTGTTTGGAGTGATCATTTGCGATGGCGACGTTATGCCTTCATTCATATTTCCACTCAACACGGAGGTCTACATGAAGTGGCTGGAGGAGGTAGTGCTGCTTTGGGTTAAGAGGGTGGCTGCTGGAAGACCCTATGTCTAGCAACAGGACTCCGCACCATGCCACAGAAGCAGAACCCAGTCATGGCTGTCAGACAATTTCTGCGACCACATCACCCCTAACATCTAGCCACTTAACTCCCCAGACACTTAACCCCCTTGATTATTATGTGTTATTTCTTTACTACCCACAAGGGGCTACACACAGAGGGGACAAACAAGGACAGACAAACGGATTAAGTCGATTATACCGACCCCAGTGCGTAACTGGTACTTATTTGATCGACCCCGAAAGGATGAAAGGCAAAGTCGACCTCGGCGGAATTTGAACTCAGAACGTAGCGGCAGACGAAATACCGCTAAGCATTTCGTCCGGCGTGCTAACGTTTCTGCCAGTTCGCCGCCTTGATTATTATGTGTGGGGCGTAGTTGAGGGAAGACCAACAAAAGTCCTTGTAACACCAACGATGAACTGAAGGCAAGCATTATGGCAGCATTCA
>NC_068989.1:24916243-24917069 GCF_001194135.2 Octopus bimaculoides
ATACCGACCCCAGTGCGTAACTGGTACTTATTTGATCGACCCCGAAAGGATGAAAGGCAAAGTCGACCTCGGCGGAATTTGAACTCAGAACGTAGCGGCAGACGAAATACCGCTAAGCATTTCGTCCGGCGTGCTAACGTTTCTGCCAGTTCGCCGCCTTGATTATTATGTGTGGGGCGTAGTTGAGGGAAGACCAACAAAAGGCCTTGTAACACCAACGATGAACTGAAGGCAAGCATTATGGCAGCATTCACTAACTCGAACAAGGAGACCGTCCAGAAGAGTTGCAGGAGATTCCAAAGTCGTCTGGAGGCCGTGGTTGAATTCAATGGCAATTTTTTTGAATAAATTTACTCTGTAATATTTCAAGGTATTTTTATGTAATTTTGGTAAATATATTTGTTAAAATGGGATGTCAGTGTTATTTTCTTTTTGCGTAATTTAAACGCAGTTATTCACTGCACCCTGTATATATACATATGAAACATCTACTTTTGCATCCTCACATGGATCAGACATATTTCGTACAGTCGCATGCCCTTCTCATCACCAACCCTCACCTTTTTGCAATTAAGGTAATATTTCACCATGCCCGAACATCATCACGTGAAACATTGAAAGCAAAGAATACCTCTTGCATGAAAGTGACACAACTGCTGTCTGATGTCAAGACAATGAGACCACAAAACACACACATGCACACACACAAGCACACATAAATACATATACATACATACATACATACATACACACACACACACACACACACACATATATATATATGTATGTATGTATGTATGTATGTATATATATATATATATATATA
>NC_068989.1:24917141-24922760 GCF_001194135.2 Octopus bimaculoides
CTTTATTTAAAAGCAGCAGAAATATAACAAAAAAACCGTTACTCTGAGTTTCACGTTCCCGTTCAAAACTGTCCGATGAACGGGAACGTGAAACTCAGAGTAACGGTTTTTTTGTTATATTTCTGCTGCTTTTAAATAAACCATATTACTCTACCTCTGGTATTTGAGTACTCTTTTTTCCACCTTGTTGCACATTTCATGTGCTTACTCCGGTATATATATATGTATATATAAGGTTTGTATGTGTGTTCTACTATAGCCTCAGGCCGACTAAAGCCTTGTGAATTGATTTGGTAGAAGTAAACTGAAAGAAGCCCGTCGTATATACATATCTATATGTGTGTCCTTCTGTCTGTATTTCCCCACCACCACCACCACCACCACTTGACAACCAGTGTTGATGTATTTACATCCCCGATCCATGGAATAAGTACCAGGCTTTAAAAAATAGTACTGGTGTGGATTCACTCGACTAAAAACATTGTTCAATGCGGTGTCCCTGTATGGCCGCAGTCTAATGACTGAAGCAAGTAGAAGATAAAAGATAAAAGGTTTATATACACACGTATGTATATATACGGAGTTCAGCTGAAATATCAAAAGCCTGAGCATGATACAATCAAGGAAAATACTAAATGAGATTTGTTATTCAAGATGGACCGATTTTGCGATCCACACACTTCTTCCATCGATGTTGTAATGCTTGAATCCTGTTAGTGAAGAAGGTGTAACAAGGTGGTCAAACAAAACGTCATCAACAATAGATATGACATCATCTTCATAGCGATATTGGTTTCCAGTCAAGTGTTTTTCCAGCTGAGGAACAGATGATAGTCAGGTGGGGACATATCAGGAGAATAGGGAGGGTGAGCAACTAATTCAAATCCACAGTCACGTACAGCAACCATTGAAACCAAGCACTTGAGTGCGGGAGCACTGTCCTGATAAAACAAGACTCGTTCCCTCTGTTTTCGTGCAACTTGACACACTTTCGTAACTATATGGTCATTCAGCGACCATATAAAAACGTCAATTTTTGGAAAATACATGCTGCATTGTAGATTTTGTAGATGACGTTGATGATGATGATGATGATGATGATGATGATGATGATGATGATGATGATGATGATGATGATGATGATGATAATGATGCAGGGAGTATGGTGAAGATTATGATGATGATAATGATAATAATATTGGTAATGATGGTGGTGGATACAATAACGATAGTTATGGTGATGATGATGGTGGTGGATACGGTAGCGATAGTCATGGTGATGATGACGATGATGGTGGTGACGTGTGTGTGAGCGTGTGTGTGTGTGTGTGTGTGTGTATGTGGTGACTATGATGATAAAGATGATGATGATGATGATGAAGATGGTGGTGGTGATAGTGCAGATGATAATGATGATGGTGGTGGTGCTGATGATGATGGTGTTGGAGATCATGATGGCGATGAGCGTGTCTCTGTGTTGTCGATGATGATGATGATGACGATGATGATGATGATGACGATGATGATGATGATGACGATGATGATGATGATGATGATAATTATGATAATGCTGATGTTTCTACTTGAAATTGTCAGAAAACATCGTTGCACTTCCTGGTGTTAACCGGAATATTTTCTTTCGTTTCTTGCGTTGTATTTGCATTTAATGGTTTCGTTTCTGTTATTATCGATGCGTTATATTCTTGTTAGTGTTGTTGCTGTTGTTAATAGATTTCAATCTTTCATTCACCGTTGTAATCTTTTACTGGCTTCACTCTTTCGATTACGCGCAAGCTGGTGCACCGCCTATCATAGATTTACTTATCGTTTTACCCATGTCAATGCATGCTGTTTTTATTGTTGTTGCGTTATTCTTGGTGTTATTGTAATTGCTGCCATAGTTGCTTTTGCTGTTTTTCTTGTAAGCATAGGTTATCTAGTTGTTTTGAGTGTCGGTCACGCTATACAAGTGTCTATCTTATCATCTTTATTAATACTCATATTTCTGAATGTTTTCTTTTCTGAGACATTGTTGACTCTGTTTTTTTTGTGATACTGTTTATTACAGCGTGTTTTAGAAGTTGCAGTTGTTATTGTGGGTTTGTTCTATCCAATGGCATTGTATTTATCACTGTAAAACTTTTAATTAATTTCAGGTGTCATATCAGAATTGTCTTGTTTCTATTATTAGAAGAAAGCTCAAGGAAGCCAAAACTAATTTAGCGTTTCCGAAATGATTTAATTCTATCGTTTAAATGGCAAAATCTTTTACGATAATCCTAGATAATTCCCTAACATATTAAATCAGATTCAACAGAATCATGACAAGAAAACGTACATAGACACACACATACATACACACACAGAGACATGCAGATATATGTGTGCGCGTGTGTTTCTTTGCCTGTGTCTGTGAAATCATACACACACATTTACATACAAAATATTTCTACATATGTGTATAAATGAATGTAACCATATATTTGTTTCTGCGTGTGTGCATGCATAATTCCAGTAGCGTATGTGCGCACTCTAATGTGCGTGTGAGTGTATGTGTGCGTGCATGTACGTGCGTATACACAAGTGTGTGTTGTGTATTTTAAATAGTCATCACTTTTTTGCTTTTGTAAGGAATTTTTAAATATAAAATAGTTCGTAATTAGCAATCTTCTTTTCAATAACGCGTTGACACATTTTTGTAATTCGAACTAATGAGCCAATATGAGAAGAAAAGCCAGTAAAAGGATATTTACTCAGTTGCCCAACACTCAAGAAAAAGCAACCAAATTAACTACTAATCACATTTCCTTTCTTAAAAGCAATAATAATTTTGGATAATGTAAATCAGGGTACTATACCAAGATAAACGATGGGTATATCAATGACTGAGCGCTACCCATTATAAGTTCGCTCAGTCTAGGCTCAAGCGAAGGCTAGCAACATGAACGATATATATATACCGCAAAGGATACTTTCACATGAAACCTGATACATGTTAATTTATATTTAAAAGAAGGTGCTGGATTATAAAACTAAGGAAAAGTGGACGATGTGCTTACCACCAACCAATATTCTGCCGCAAAGGGGCAAAAAGTTGGTTGTCAGTGCAACTAAGAATTTACTTGTAACCTTTAGATTTTGTCAGCCTATATATATTGTGGAAATAGTCAGTAGAAAGTGTGAGGTTTAGAAATCATATTATTTTAATCATACTCTTTTAAATTGATCTTCGATGATAGAGTAACTCAGTGCATGGCATTACTATAGAATATTTTATTCGCTTATCTGAAATATGGTTCATGTTGAAGTGTTTTATAGAAATTGATCTTTCATATGAAGAATCTGTGGTGTACATCGTCTCGAATCTGAATAATGGGGAATTCAGCCTTTATATATGAACTAAATTAATTTTATCCACAGGTAGAAACTGCAAAATAAGCTAAAGTTGTTTCTTACTTACCAGTGGTCGGTCAAAATTTCTCGTTGGTATCTAAAAGAGAAAGTTCAGATAAATATAGAGTGCTGCTTTTGAACAGCCCTTGAACGATAGTTTTTACAAAGATCGTATGCTGTAAATGTTGGCCTTTAAATATGACGTTATATAATAAGTAAACTAACATACAGCTCGAGTTATACAGTACAAAAGTCTAGTTTTAATATCCACATGTTATGATACTCAAAAGTCTATAAAATATGTGATTTCTTCGAAACTTTTAAAATCACTTTATTTACTGGAACAGATTAAAACCTGAGCGAAGCACGTGGTTTTGTTGAGAATGTAGTCACCTAATTCACCCATAATTTTTTTCCATATATGAGAAAAAAAGAGAAATTTAATATGATAAAATATTGATATCACAAGCTCCACTTTCCTTATATCACATGCAATAATTTCTTCGAAACTCATCAAGCCAATCTCTGTTAACGCATCAATAATCTTGCTGTTTGCTGTTTTTATATTAAGAAAGAAAAAACAGATAATTGCTTTGAAACTGATTTTAGTGCAAAATTTGAACAAAAAGTCTTTATCATAAATGAACGCTGTTTTAGATACTTTAAGTAAAATCGTATATTAGCTTCCTTGTGTGAATTAATTAAAAATAGGTTGTTTTGAGCAAAAATTAAATTCTTGACGTGATAAAATTCTCATTTGGTTTCAATCCTTACCTGAAATTATTTTACTTCTATGAACTGAAATATGAATGGCAAACTGATGGAGTTGTTTAGTTAATCGGATAGAAATAACTCGCTGCATTTGCTGGGCCCTTCCCACAGGGGACAACTTTGTCCCTTATCCATTTAGGATTGATAAGTTGAATATTAGTGTTTGACCTGTTTCTTCCCACTCTATGGTATCTGCTTCGTGAAGGAAGCAAAAAAGGAACAAGCACATTACGGCAACACCGGTCTCTTTTCTATCAAATTGTAAATATGATGAAGAAAGCATATTTTTAATTAATTGTTGAAAAAAAAAAACTATTTAAAGTTTAACGCGTTTCGTGCTTACTCAAATTACAAAAAGTAAAGTGAACTATTAATTGATAATGGTCCATGAACTGAAATCACAGGCATTGAGTACTTGTTGTAAGTATATTCCCCCTCCCCGGATGCTAGATAACGTCTGAAACACACATACGCGCGCGAACATTGTTACACTGCAAGGGAAAGAGCTGTAGAGTGCTGCTAAAAAAACAAAGCCCTGGTTCAGATACATAAAAGGCATCACGTCAACATCAACATATGCGAGTGTCAAGCAAGCTGCCCGATAAAGTCTACTAGCAAAATCAGATATCCTACTAAAATTGATATTAGGTTTCGCCTCAGTTTTAATTAATAGCACTTCTTTCCCTCTTGCCTCTTAAATTATTACGCCTCTGTGCAAAGTAATGATGGTACTGTTTATAGCCTGTGGTTTATCACAGCGATACTTACGTTTTAACAAGCAAAATAAGTAAATGTATCCGTATCTTTCGGCGGGCTTCAAAAGTACATTAACAACATTAGAAATTTATGATGTGTAGCTGTTCAGAGATGTCAATATGCTTTATTATATGAAGATAAAGAGTCGAAGTATGAAGGTGAAAACTAAGGCTAATTTGACAACTTGCCTTTCTCAGGAGCATTAAGAAAGTAAAGTTTTCATATAAAATTATCTATCTCAACCAAGAAATCAATCAACCTCTCTCTCTCTCTCTCTCTCTCTCTCTCTCTCTCTCTCTCTCTCTCTCTCTCTCTCTCTCTCTCTCTCTCTCTCTCTCTCTCTCTATCTATCTCGCTATCTAGCTAGCTATCTAGCTGTCTGTCTTCCTACCTACTTACTACCTACCTACCTACCTACCTACCTACCTACCTACCTACCTACCTACCTACCTACCTACCTACCAACCTATCTATCTATCTATCTATCTATCTATCTATCTATCTATCTATCTATCTATCCAATTATTGAAAATACAATTATTGAAAATACAAACAAGAAGCACATATCATACAGACTTATCAACAAGAAAACGAAGCGACCGGAGAATTTCTCCACCCAAAAAATTGAGATTTGTCTCAAACCGATATGGCCCTTTCAAAGTCATGTTACTTGGGGACGAAAATTTGCCACGGTCCTAG
>NC_068989.1:24928082-24931798 GCF_001194135.2 Octopus bimaculoides
CCTTCCCCCTCCCAAAAAGAAAAGCTCTACATTGTATTTGTCCCATCTTCGTTGAGCCCTATGTGGCTAATAAAAGAAATGTATCTATCCATCTGTCTGTCTGTCTGTCTGTCTGTCTGTCTGTCTGTCTGTCTGTCTATTTATCTATCTATCTATCTATCTATCTATCTATCTATCTATCTATCTATCTATCTATCTATCTATCTATCTATCGATCTATGTATACATCCATTGATATTGTTAAATATCTATTCAGAAATTGAGAGAGTTGGATAGGTGGATACAAAGATGGATAGGTATAATTATTAAATACGTTAGATATATTGAATATGTTGAATAGTTTGCAACTTTCTAAACAAGAATTTTTTTAGTTATATTTGCACACAAACCGACCGAGGGAAACAAAATGGATACGGTTACGATTTGTCGAATGCAACGAGGTTACGGAAAGGACATTGGGGATGGATTCAATACACGCACAATACAGCAAAATCTCGTAGAAGTACTATTTAATTTGAAAAAAAATTATCCTGCATATGATACATACATATGTACATTAATACAGGCATTTGGAAAAGATGTAATAAGTAGATATTGGTACAAGAAGCTGACATTAATATGTATACTGAAAAGGACTACGAAAGCCAGATTGACATGCTACACTGGTTTACTAGACAAGAAGAATGCTGAGGCAAAGAATGAAGCCAGTGAGCTGGAAGAAAACTATAAGCCCATTGCATGCCTAAACATTATGCACAAACTACCTCAACCGATCCTCCGGGATAATTTAATCACAGAGGGTGATGAGCAGGCTGGTGGAAAGAAGGGAATCTAGGAATGGGCCGAGCAACTTTTGGCAACCAAAGCTGTAGTGTATAAAGTAGAGAAAACAACACTGTAGAATTAATAACAGCATTTTCAACTGACATAAGAATGGAATTTGGCATAAAGAAATCTTCATATTTGATTGCTGAACGTGGTAATCATTCCCCCAGACCCAAAACATGTATCAGTGGTTTCACTTTCTCCCCTGCTCCAAGCAAAGAATTCTACAAATACCTAGGCATTGATAAAAAACATCATAAGAAGGTAGTGGGAATAAAGATAGACTGACCCGAGTATATTATGCTAGACTTTAAAAATATAGCAATGGGAATCCCCCTCTTGCAACATGACGCTATCCCACAATGAGTCTGCAGTACAAGTGCTGATTCCAATATTTGGGCTACTTGACTGGTATGCAGCAGCAGTCTACCTGATAAACAGGCTAGATCCTGACATCAACTGGGAATCATCACAGAGACAAGGATATCTACAGCCTCTACCCAAGAAGAAATGAAGGAGGTAGTGGTTTGAGATCAGTGCAGACAGCCTTCGAATATCGTATAGCACCTGCTAAATAATATCTGCAAAATTAACTGTATAACCTTAGTGTTGAAAAGTGAAGACAACAATATCCTACGGTATCGTTATTGAGCTCTTCAAGAAGCAGTCACTTCATGATGACTTTCCATGCGACCCTCAAACAGCAAAGAAGAACTGATGTGAAATGTTCAGCGTAATAAAAAAAATATAGTATGCATGGGTAGATTTGAAAATTTGAAGAAGAGAGTAATATCGACATCATGTGCAATCTCGTGACTTCTACATCATATCACTGTTGGAAGACTATGCGTTTGCATTCAAGGAACAGGAGTTTGCTAAGAAAAACCTAATAAACAAAGGAGTCCCCAAGTGCAAACGAAAATGTAGTTTATATCATATTTCTGTGGAAGACATCACACACATGACTAACAGTTGCCCAAGAATGTCCTCAAGGTACTACTCTATGCAGCACGACATCGTAGCTAAATCAGTATACAATACCATTCGAAAAGAAGACTGTCCAAATATACAGAGCACTGGTATTATTAAATACATACATAATCATCAACACAAGTAATACTGGTGAGATTGGCCCACCAAAACTTCTATCAAATGTAATCATACCAAGCCGGATATTGTTCTTTGGGGAACACAAGAAAAAGTATGTACCGTAATAGAGATCAGCCGCCCTGCTGAAGTGAATATTTCCTTCAAAATCGAAGAAAAAGAGAATAACTCCGGACAACTGTTTTGAAACCTCCAGGTTCTATATCTAGACAATAAATACACAATTATATGAATAGTAATTGGTAAGTAAATACCTAAATGACAATCTGGATAAGGTAGGGTTTTCAAAAAAGAAACCAATCGGCTGACTCGCACATTAAAGGTGCCAATCTGTAAGTAGAAAAGTAAAAGTACGCACGACATTTCTCAAGTTTAAAATGTGAATTTGGTTTTGTTATCTACATTCCAACGATGGAGCTTTGTGCCTTTTTCCTCATAAGATAATTTCAAATAATTAAAAGCAGGAGAGAACACACACACACTCGCGTGCTTTGTTACCATGAAATTCGTCCTAAATTAGTTTTGAAGATTGATTAGCTTTTTGTCAAATTATGAACTCTTAGTGAATCTGGAGATTCTCTGCTAACTAAAGTAAAAAGAAATTTACAAAATTCCTACCGAAATCCTGACTATTAACGATAATAAATTGGATCGAGTTGCAAGTAATATATTATTCATAGAATACATAATGGTTAACGATGTCTAGCGAAGGCAATAAATTTTGCTGATGGAATGCTTTACCCTCATATACTCAGATGAGCCTGGGGATTATATCACCAAAATGTGTTAGGATTATATGAAATGAAAGAAAATGAAATAAATAATGATGTAAACAAGAAAGTCGTTTGTACAGTTTCTTTTTTCCTTTAACATTCTTTGACAACGTCAGTTGGTATTTTATCAAGTGGCAAAAGAATCATAGTTTAAGAGAAATGATAAAGAAAAAAAAATGAAGTTCTTTTTAACAATTCTTTTCACAAACAGCAAAAGTGGCGCTAAGAATATAGAAATAAAAAGAAGGAAACAATGACATACCGATCCTGTACCACAGTTCCTTCTGACCTTAACACTAGTCTGCATTGATTGACTTAAAAAATATAAAACATTCATTGTCAGCTATTATTTGAGTATTGAAATCTAAAAACTTTGACGGCTAACTTATGTTAGCAGTTATCGATTTTCTGCCAGTCTTGATTTTATCGTATCACTCATATATGATGATACTCTAGGGAGATGCAATGAAACGTCAAACGTGTAGGGTAGTCTTTGTAGAAAGAAAACTTGGAATACTACTAAACAGACAAATACTTAGACAGATTCATAGGTAGATAAACATAAAGATATAAAAATATTTCAATACAGAAGTGGGTAAATACATTGACAGAAACATAGACAGAACAAAGATAGATTCTAAGAAAGATAAACACAAGACTGGGAAAAAGATGAACCAGAAAGTCATAGTATGAAATTAGTTCAGAGATGGAAAGAGATTACCTAAGTTTGTATTTATATATTACATACATACATATACACATACATGTATGTATAATGTAGGTGTGTGTTTATATGTGTAAATGATATATAGTTATTGAAAATTTTTCATATGTCTTGATCTGGACAATGGAAATTTGGGAATTATTACCCCCCTCGCCCTCTCTTAGATAGTATATGTATACACACGCATATGTATCTATATATGTATGATGGGTATGTGAATATATATTGTGTTCACACACACACACACACACACATATATATATATATATATATATATATATATATAT
>NC_068989.1:24932107-24935594 GCF_001194135.2 Octopus bimaculoides
CACACACACACACACACACACACACACACACACACACACACACCACACATCATATAACTAAATATGTGAATATTTTGTGTGTCCTTCTTAACTAAACTGTAAATAATGATTTTGAGAGATTCAAAATGGTGTCTTGTCAGTGAAGAATATTTTCTCGAAGTTTCTGTTTAAGTAGGTTAATCCTGCTACTTCTGGTTCAAAGAAAAACCACTGCACGCTTAGAATAATCTCTTGATGGTACTTGTCTTATCCTCATAATGTTATTTGCGTCGCTATTGAATGTAGATGTGATGCACTTATTTTCCTCCTTTTCTTCAATATGTGTTGTCTACTCGAATCGAACTGGCATTCCTATGCCGTTTGGGCCTAGTTTTGTCTCTGCTGATATCCCTTAGCTTGATGCAAATTCTGAAAGTATCACTGCTTATGTGAAAGTTACCTCTTACTAGAATCCATGTCCAAGTTGCAAATTGCCTGAAGTTCCCCTTATACTGTACCAAATATCCGCATTATCATTAATACATAAAAATATCGACATGATTTTATTGAACGCGCACAGCTCTGACTTTCATTCCTCCGTAGTTACTCTAGATCTATTCCCAGCAGCAGCGTAAGCGGCATAATCGTCAATTCGGAAATACTTTTAGTACATTACGTTAGAAATAGCGTAGATTGATACGCATATTGATACGCATATTCCTCATATGACTGCGATATTATCTCTATTGCCTACCATATATGAACATTTATCCTGACTAAACTGTTTTCAAGTGTCCGAAGTGAATTCTGTGAATCTTTCTCTATGGTGTTATGAATATTGCTCGAATACAGGGTAAGCTCATCCTAATATCTAACTTTTACATTTACCTATTACGGCTGACGAAGTATTCACTGCTAAGGCGAAAAGCATTTACGAACAAACTACAAACCTCAGTTCTTTGTCGGAAACCGAATGTTTTTTACCATGATAGATGTATGACTTCTAATTTAGTAGATTTGTTGACCATGTTGGTTGTCAATATATATATCTCGATTTCTGTTTATTTTCCAGCACAAACTGAAATGTTGGAGCCATATTGAAAACAAAGGAAATTTGCCAGATTGAAAATCACAGCACACTCACCTTGTCAGAACATGAGAATGTGTTACCGTGCAGTTAGCACTTTTGATATGTAGAGGTAGGATGATGAAAATGACGCATACAAAACGAAGCAAAACAAATATAGAAATATCCCTGAAGTTCATATCAAGAAATAAATATCTGGTCAGTTGCTGTAAACAGTGAATCAACAACTTAGTATCATCCGTACTTCATTCTTCGTTCTTATTTCCGTTACAAGAAATCATCTCAACTTTAACATTTCTCTACAGCCGATTGCTTTCTGATAACAAGCTCAGTTTTAACAAAAGCAATCATCATTTGTGATGAATATTTCTTTGTCTTGATCTATTGCGATATAATATAATTAATTAACTTGTACGTTGTACAGATAATTAATTGACACTTTGAACTGATGTTTTCTATTTATTAAGTACACATATATGGGCGATGAAAGGCCATATTAAAAAGGGAAAAGCTATATAAACGTAAAAAAACACTGTATAAGCATCAAATGTGACGGTCGGAAGAAAACAATGCGATTGATAATACAGAATAGAAGAAATGCTTCCAACATATTCGAAGTCATAAGAAAAATAATTGTAAAGCAAATGTGAATGTGTTAGGCGTAGATCTGAAGTAATATTTTAAACGGTGACAATGCTATGTCACATGTTAACTGTGATGTTTAGGACCGTATGCTGGAAGAATGCAATAAGATCTTTCGTAAACCATTTATATTAGGTTAATAATAAGCCACTCATCCCTATATACAACCACAATTAAATATGGGAATTCTGTATGCAAACAAGCTGATGCAAACATGCTCCAGTAACTGAATCAAATAAAAGATAGAAGATGAAAGATTTGTAGTCTGTATCATCCTGCCGAGATCCCGTGTCAAAGATGTTTCATTTTCAGCCTTTTCTTCCTTTATCTTGTAAAATAGCGATTCAAAAACGTGCATGGCAAGACAGAGAAAACAAAAAGCAACATTCGAATAGCAAAGGAAGAATAAAATATAGTGTTTTATTGAAGCGTAAATATTCACAAACTGTTACTTAAAGTTTCATGCTAACTATCATTTTAAACTTTTCTAATAATACAAAGTTTATAAACTTGAACTTGTATATATCCTGCAGTGGTAATTAGCTGGTAATTCATCAAATACACATTTAAAGTCAATTTGACAGGTGACAAAGCCTTTTCAAAGTTAATGTAATCCGTTGGATAAAAACGTTAATGAAGAATAATATGAATATTGAAAACGGGTCCCAGATGAATTAAAAAGTGGACATACAATAATTAGATTTATAGACGCCCACCTATATGTGTATGTATATATATATATATATATATATATACGTATAAGAAGGGATGACCACTACGTGGGCATCCCTTCTTATACGCATGTAATACAATTTTCTGAATTATCAGATTTTTTATATGCTAGACCACTGTTTTTTATTTGAAACTAACATTCAATTTATCACCCTCAATATATATATATATATATATATATATATATATATATATATATATATATATATATATATATATATATATATACATACATCACTAAATACTTGCTTATGTTATTAGTTATTCCATTTTACAATGAAGTATATTTTTAATACTGGTATATATACACATGTATATTATAGTGCCGTTGTGCGTGTTTGCATCTATATCTACATATCTACGTATACCTCTATGAGTTTCTATGTTTGCGTATATGTGTTTTTACGTGTATACGTACGTATATATATACATACACACACACACACACACACACACACATATATATATATATATGTGTGTGTGTGTATATATATATATATATATATATATATATATATATATATATATATATATATATATATGCATATATCAGTATATATATATATATGTATATGCATGTATGTGTATATATATATATATATACATATGTTTATTTACATATCTATGCGTGCATTTTTTACATGTATATGCTTGTGTACCTAGTGTGTATGTATATGTATATATTTGTGTATCTTTATGCTTATATGTGCATGTATGCCTCTATATACATATGTGATTGAATATACATACACTCTATTCCATATATTTATTACCTTATCGCTTCTATATTTCTTTTCTTAATACATCTTTTATCTCTCTTCTTAACAATAGACTTCGTAAGTATGATGCAACTTTAATCGTCATATTTCCATTTGAATTACCACTTTTCCTCATTTTCTCCTTTATTATACTTCCATGTTACCTTAATAAGTTTCCTCAGTAAACAAGAGTCCCTAATGTACTTCCACTTCATTCTTTTTAATTCCTCCACCTCCCCCTATATTTTCATAAATGACTACATTAACTTTCTAGTATAAGCTTTACAAA
>NC_068989.1:24935712-24937036 GCF_001194135.2 Octopus bimaculoides
GTCATATTTCCATTTGAATTACCACTTTTCCTCATTTTCTCCTTTATTATACTTCCATGTTACCTTAATAAGTTTCCTCAGTAAACAAGAGTCCCTAATGTACTTCCACTTCATTCTTTTTAATTCCTCCACCTCCCCCTATATTTTCATAAATGACTACATTAACTTTCTAGTATAAGCTTTACAAACATAATTTTTTTACGCTAAACTTTCTTCAACTGTGTATACTTTTTTATAAAAAAAAAAAATACCAAGTATTGTTTTTATTGGTTAGATTTAATTTAGATTGTGTAACGTTTTATGAATGGACATTTTTCTAACTAACTCGCCCTATGTTGCATATCTATCTATCTATCTATCTATCTATCTATCTATCTATCTATCTATCTATCTATCTATCTATCTATCTATCTACCCTCACACACAAACAAACATACACAAATGCACAAACACAAACGCACACACACACACACACACATACAACGGGTTTCTTCAGTTTCCGTTTGCCAAATTCACTCGGGCTGGGGCTATACTAGAAGGCATTTGGCTAAGTTACCACACAACTGAACTAAACCCAGATCTATGTTTATTAGGAGGCAAACGTCTTAGCACATAGTGATGACTGCACACAAACGTAAATACATGCATAAACACACACACACACGTACACGTCACGCACACACATATATAATCGGGCAGTAATTCATAAATCCGAAAAGAAGCACGCTCTAAGACTTTAGAGAAGTGATACCTAAAAGTTTGTTGGTCATACCTGGCCATGCAATACTATTGCTTTAGAACCTAAAAAGTTCTTAGCCCTACAGGTGACACTAGAGGCTCGTTGGTTGGAAGAACATAACCTCTCTAAAATTGACAGTAGGAAAAAGTTTTGGACTGCCAAGGTTGTAAGCAAATATGCTGGAACGAAATTCTATTGTGTGAAAATCCTTCCGAGCGAGATTGAGTTATTTCCTTTAAATCGGGTCCAGTAGTGTCTAAAAATGGTCCGCATACAGATGATAACCGTTCGCTAGCCGGCAATCGTCTCTCAACAATGCTTTCACCAGAAATTTCCTCTGATGAAGGCACCGCTCAAATACGTCCCTTTTAGAGTATAAGGAAGTCTCCAGGTCGAGCGAGTTATTGAGGGCCCTTGCTCTCTCAGTCAAGCAAAGTTTACATAATTTGCGCTAGTTAAGATACAGTCCAGGTCCTTCTAAGAGCTTCCGTTTACTTTTGTATGGCGTACCCTTTTCTTTTAAATACCATAAGTAGTAGCTGGCCATTCTCTGCAGGCCATAATCAGCAACCTTTTAAGTATATA
>NC_068989.1:24937046-24940703 GCF_001194135.2 Octopus bimaculoides
TATATACAAACACAGAAACCGGCATCGGTGCCCTGTGGGTTAGTTAAAGTATGTTAACTCTCTTCGTCATTTCCAATTGTGGAAAGCTACAAAAATCAGAAACGCAGTATCTGGTTATTCTATAGCGGGAACCACTGGGCAAATATGGTGTTAGAACACTTTTCGCCATAAGAGTGAATGTTTTTCCACGATAGCTACTGTGAATTTGCATTTAGAAGTTAAAATATGTCACAGCTGATGCTGTTATATTTATTCCAATCAGGCGGTCGAATAACGCAACTCGGTCACTAACGTTGACTGTTTCCTTAGTTAAACTAAGACTTAAGATCTGCACAAGGTTATCTCTCTTCTGAATTTCCTATTGATGAAAGTTGAAGCGCCAGAGACTCAAAGCCTGGAGATCCGAAAGGGGTGAGCACTGGGTTGATATGGTGCCTTGACATTTTTTTTATCATGAAAGAGAAGTATTCTCCTCTATAGTAACTACAGCGAATTTACCTTTAGAAGTTAGAATATGTGAGAAACATATTTTAACTAACCTAAAGTTCATGTATATATATATATATATATATATATATATATATATACATACATATATAATTCTAGTCGATGTTATGTAACTATGTTTATCAACGTCGTGAGAAAAATCTTTGTATTTTCGCTTTTTATTCTTCACTAATCACGTTCAGTGTTATCTTACCCAAACGCTTCACGGCCCCATTTTCCTCAGCAAATTTACATATTTGTTTGAAGACACATTTGCTCGTTTTAACTTCTGTTTATATTGTGTGTATGTGTATGTATGCGTGCGTATGTGTGTGTGTGTGTGTGTGTGCATGCGTGTGTGTATGTGTTCATATCTGTGTGTGTGTGTGTGTGTGCGTGCGTATGTATGCCTATATATCTGTGTGAGTGTATGTCTGTGCATTTGCGTTGTTGTCTTTACCCCATCACCGCTTGACAATTAGTGTCGGTTTGTTTACGTAGTCGTAAGCTAACGGTTTGGCAGAAGAACCGATAGAATAATTACTAGATCTTAAAAAAACTTAATACTGATTTCAATAAGTTCGACTAAACCCTTCAAATCAGTGCAATCTAATGACTGAAATAAATAAAAGATAACAAATATTATTCGTTTTAAATCTTAATTTTAATCATTGACACTCGCCGTCTGTGGTTTTTGTAAATATAACTTTCTTAACTGTGGACAAACTAACCACAGAGTCGTAGAACATTTAGTCGTTGGCGTGTTTGTTGGGCTCACACAGTATCGGCTGAGTCAGAAGTAACTGCCATTAGAAAGTAATATATTAAAGTACCCTATAAAAGTTTAATTGCCTATGCAACTTAATGCTCTATTTACAGAGACATTATCAAGCTAATAATATATTGAGATGAATACCTTTATTCGCTGAAATTACGTCCCAATGTGTTATTTGATTGCATTATATTTCGTATAAATTGAATTAGCATTTATATCATAGACCTCTAACTCTATTCTTCAGTAATGTGCAATTCACTGTGAAAAGATAATAAATGGACAATGAACAGATACTGCAATTAGATTCTAGTTAAATTATTTTCATTTCAGTTTGCTTAATGTATAAAACATTGTTGGCTGCTTCAAACAAATTTTAACTTAACGCTATATACTAGCAGATTAAATGATTACGTGTCAGTGACCAAAGTATTTGACACTTAAGTGGCTCACTTCATCGAGTAAAAATCTGGAAGTGAGAGATAGAGCTAAATACAAAATTTATGACCCTTTAATAGCTCCTGAGTGTTTGATCATGTGATACTGAGAATACTTCATTAGACTGCGGCCATGCTGGGGCTTCACCTAGAAACATTTTAGTCGAACGAATCTACTCCAGTACTTATTTTTAAAGCCTGGTACTTCTATCACCACTTTTGCCAAACTGCTAAAATACGAGGACATAAACAAACCAGCATTAGTTATCAACCAGTGGTGGGTAAATACAGACACATTCACATATACATACATACATTTATATATACACATACACACACATACACACGCATATATGATATATATACGACGGGATTCTAGGCGACCTGAGGATACAGTAGAAGAAACTTGCCCAAGATACCACGAGGTAGAACTGAATCCAGGACCATGTGATTCGGAAGCAAGCTTCTTAACACACAGCCACGCCTGCATAGAGAATTTTTAGAAAATAAGTTGGATTTCACTGGTAATGCAATATCAAACACATCTTGAGGACCGTTCACACATCCTATCATGGATATGAGGTAGTCGATTCAATGAAGCAACAATGGATGGATGGAGAAAATAAGGAGAATGAAGGAAAAAATAAAGGAATGGAAATATAATAATAACAGAAAAATACGATTAGATCGATGGGTCTTATAAAGCAGAAGCAATAACATATAACAATAATAATAATACATAGTAGGCGCCTTAGGTATAATAAAAAAATATTCAGACAAATACATGACAAAAACACCAGGACTTACAAATATATATAACATACAGAAAATTGCACTACTGGGCACTGCACACATCCTATGCAGAACACTTTCAATACAGTAACCATAAGAGCATCACAGCAAACCACAGCACATACCCAAGGCGCACAGAGCTGCGCTCGGTAGTGAAGTGAAAGCACGTTATAAAAATAAAACTACTCAACAATAATAATAATAATGATAATGCTAATGATACTACTACTACTACTACTACTACTACTACTACTACTACTACTACTACTACTAATAATAATAATAATAATAATAATAATAATGATAATAATAATAATACTAATAATACTAATAATAATAATTTCAAATTTTGGCACAAGGCCGGCAGTTTCAAGGGAGGAGATAAATCAAATTCATCGATCCCAGTGCTCAACTGGTCCTTATTTTATCGATCCCGAAAGGATGAAGATATGATGATTATGATGATAATAGTTTACCTCAGAATAACAACAGAAAATATATTGTGCCATCATACTCATATATGTATATTTATGTACAATGCATAAATATGTATTTGTGTATTTCGTGCATACAAGTAAATATGAATTTACATACATAAACATATATATACACATACATGAAATCTTTCTCTTCCTCTTCTTCTTTCTCTTCCCCTTCTTCTTTCTCTTCCTCTTCTTCTTTCTCTTCCTCTTCTTATTTCTCTTCTGTCTCTTCTTCTTCTTCTTCTTCTTCTTCTTCTTCTTCTTCTTCTTCTTCTTCTTCTTCTTCTTCTTCTTCTCCTTCTGCCTCTTCTTCTTTCTCTTCCTCTTCTTTTTTCTCTTCTGCCTCTTCTTTCTCTTCTTCTTCTTCTTCTTCTTCTTCTTCTTCTGCCTCTTCTTTCTCTTCCTCTTCTTTCTCTTCCTCTTCTTTCTCTTCCCCTTCTTTCTCTTCCTCTTCTTTCTCTTCCTCTTCTTTCTCTTCCCCTTCTTTCTCTTCCCCTTCTTTCTCTTCCTCTTCTGCTTTCTCTTCCTCTTCTTCTTTCTCTTCCCCTTCTTTCTCTTCCCCTTCTTTCTCTTCCTCAACTTCTTTCTCTTTCTGTTCTTTCTCTTCCTCTTCTTTCTCTTCCTCTTCTTCTTTCTCTTCCTCATCTTTCTCTTCTGCCTCTTCTTCTTCTTCTCCTCTTCCACTTCT
>NC_068989.1:24941082-24947866 GCF_001194135.2 Octopus bimaculoides
CTTCTTCTTCTTCTTCTTCGTTCACTTCCTCTTCCTCTTCTTTCTCTTCCTCTTCTTTCTCTTCCTCTTCTTTCTCTTCCTCTTCTTCTTCTTCTTCTTCTTCTTCTTCTTCTTCTTCTTCGTTCACTTCCTCTTCCTCTTCTTTCTCTTCCTCTTCTTTATCTTCCTCTTCTTTGTCTTCCTCTTCTTCTTCTTCTTCTTCTTCTTCTTCCTCTTCCACTTCCTCTTCTTCTTCCTCTCCTTCCGCTTCATCCACTTCCCCTTCATCCTCTTCCCCTTCCCCTTCCTCTTCTTTTTCCTTCCTTCCTTTCTTTTTATAGTTATCCAGTTATTGAATTAACAGAATATTTAGAATACTGAAAGCACTCGAGATTTACGGATCTTCGTGTCAACAATTGACAATGGAAGGAGACGGTGATAAAAGATTACAATACAATAAACAATAGCACCAAAAAGAAATTGTTCCTTACTTAGATTCAAGGTTAGCTAATTTGATGAAGGTGTTTAGTCGATAGTATGAACTTCAGTACATAACTAGTACAGTGTTTTATCTATCTCGGAGGAATGAAAGACAAAGTTGACCTCGTCGGGGTAAGAACTAAGTCCTAAAGAGCCACAACAAAATATTGCAAAGCATTTAAAAACTGGGGAGAGACATTGTGTCCTAGATAATTTACGGGGTGAACATGAATGATATACTTTTGAAGGTAGATATGCTAGATCGATCCTGACCGAGGGTTAACAAAGAATAACAACACCAAACAAATTTAGCTCGGAACTAAAAAAATAAAGAAAGAAAAGGAAAACAAAACAAGAAACAGAAAAAAAAAACCATGATTAATGCAAATGAAAATGCATTGTTCGGCAAAACGTTAAAGGCTGAATAATATATTTGAATTCAAAACAATGAAATAACAAAATGGTGTATGTAAAGTAAAGAAACTGGCATTTCATGAAAATAAAGACAATATAAAATTGCTGGGTTTTGCACCTCGAGTCCTGAAAATAGAATATAATTAGTATACAGGACTACAAAAGCAATATTTAGATACTACATGAATATTTTAAAGTTATAAAGTACATCACAACTGACATCCTCATAATCGCTAGAGGAAAAGAATCACTGAAATTTAAATTAAGTTAGGATGTCAAAGACCTTGAAAAATTTACGGAGGTGCACTATTAAAATTATGCGCTGTCAGGTATGGAAGAAGTTCGCTTAAGCATATAATCCTAATTATTTCTAATTTATGCAGAAATGTTGAGCATAACATCGACATAGCACTAAACTGGAATCTTATTTAATTGCTCGGAGGGATGGAATGAAATTTGAGCTCGGTTTTGTTTGAACTTATAACTAAAGAACGTGTACATGCGTATAATGCAAGTTATTTTGTCCACCTTCTAACCACTCACCACCCTCAACGCAGAATACACGTTGAAAATATACAACAATGAAGATGTATCAAATAATAAGAGTGCAAATAACAAAAAAATTAAAAAGAACATGTTAAAGCTATAAACAATTGGAACCTAAAGACAGACCAAGCAGAATCAAAACAAGCTTTGCATACTCAACGCAAAGTATTAACAATATATAACCGACATTATCTTTCATAGAGATCATCAACAAAAATTTGAACATAAGTGAATATTAGAAAAGTCTAAGAGGAGAAACATCTAAAGCTAGATATTTTGAATAAATATCTGGTTTCAAATTTTGATTAATCTGGTTTCAAATTTTGACGCAAGGCAAGTATTTAGGTATAGGGGTAAGTCGATTACAATGACCCTAGTACTCAGCTAGCACCTATTTTATAGATCCTGAAAGGATGAAAGGCAAGTTTACTTCGGTGGTATTTGAACTCAGAACATAATGACGGACAAAAGGCCGCTAAGTCGGAAGAAATGCTGCTAAGTAATTTTGCCGAGCACGGTAGCGATTCTGTCAGCTTGCCGCTTTGAATATGACATCAATCTACTAGATAATCTTTATGTGAGCTAATAACACAGTATTCAAATGGTAAATCGTAACGATAAATAACGAAAACAAGAACTCAAAGTTAGACATCATAGACATACTGAAGCTAGAGGTGAACATTAATTTTATCAGGTTAAATCACAGTCTATGAAGCAGCTTCTTTAGTTACAAAATAGGAACTTTATAAAAAAATATATATAGGAGGATCTAGAGAGAAGTAAGTTGAGTAAAGAGCCGAGAAATGCAGGGAACAGAATAAAAACATCTTTCAATGGAATCGACAGAGGAAAGACAAGAAAAGAAATGCAAAAGAAAAACAGAACAAAAGAAAAACATATTAGATATATTAGACATATTAGACAGTATTTTACAAAAGAATCTATTCTTAAGCAAGAATCTTGCTACATTTGCCATTATTAGATCAGACAACAATTCTTAAAAAAAAAAAGAGTTTCTCTCCACGTCACCCAATTTTCCTACAGCGTCATTGAAATTGGAAAGGAAAGAAATATAGCACCATCAGCAAGGAGATTAAAAGAACAAAGTATGTAAAGAGGAAAGAAAGGCAGCAATCCAAGAAGTAGTCCAGACGCCACTGAATATAAGCTATTAGAAAGCAGCAGGAAATAACGAACTTCTAAGTTAGTGTAAAATATCAAACATACATCATAAAGTATTAAATGTTCTGCGTAGGATGTGTGCAGTGCCCAGTAGTGCAATTTTCTGTATGTTATATATATTTGTAAGTCCTGGTGTTTTTGTCATGTATTTGTCTGAATATTTTTTTATTATACCTAAGGCGCCTACTATGTATTATTATTATTGTTATATGTTATTGCTTCTGCTTTATAAGACCCATCGATCTAATCGTATTTTTCTGTTATTATTATATTTCCATTCCTTTATGTGACAGGAACAACGTTTGACAGGTTTACCGAAAGTAAAACCTAAACGCGAAGAATGACAAAAAACAAAATAAAAACACAAAAATTTATGTTCAAAACTAGACATCCATAGTAGGACTTAACCACTGTATATAAAGTATTGGTTTCAAATTTTGGCACAAGGCCAGTAATTTCATGGGATGCGATAAGTCGGTTACATAAATCCTCAGTGTCCCACTGGTACCTATTCTACCGACTTCGAAAGGGTGAAAGGCAAAAACTGACCCAGCGGAATTTGAACTCAGAACGTAAAAATGACGAAATGTCTCGAAGGATTTTTGTCCGGCTCGGTAACAATTCTGCCAGCACGCCACCTTACTGTATAAACGTAACATTATAAAATATTTACAGTAATATTATGTTATAGTGTTAAGCAAGAATGCATTCTAATTAAATAAATGCATTTCAGGAGAGAAGATCGGATGAGAATTCGCTAAATCGGGATTAGTTATGTTTCAAGCTACACGAGTTAAATTGCTCCACAGTTCTCGATTTGAAAAATATGGAATAGGCTAACCATTTGATCTTACTAGATGCTTCGTTTCTCCCTGAAAAATCGTCACTCTTGACTATCAGTAATCCTCTAGAAATTGTCACGTTGCTCAAATGGTAAAGAACTGTGCACATCTAACAACATTCCATCGGTCAATCCCACTATTTTAATCTTTACTACGTTGCAATATCATCAAAGTGATAGGCTGTGGGGAAACGTTATCTGAGAAATACCGACCAAATCTGTTCAAAGCGCAGGAACCTTTGATGAAGCCACAGTATTAGCATGTGCATGCCTGACGTACAGAGTTGTCATAATATGAAAACTTCTGAAACGTGGACAAGATTCGTCCATAACACGCTAAAAAGGAGATGCTCCAAACTTATCAAATGAAAACTAGGATGAGATAAGGTGACCAGGTAGTCGTAAGGGAAAGAAGTATGTTAGTAATCTTTGCTTAACTTTTCAGGGATTGTGTAGCATAAGTAATTTCTCTGTGAAACCGACATTCTGGAACGCAGCACCTCTCAGTTTCTATCCACATGATCGTTGGTCTAGTGTCCTATAACGATATCCTGCTGGAATGTGCGTCTCCAGAGCACTTACAGCTTTTGAGAGTTCCTGTTACAAACCCTGTTTTTTTTTCAATATGATAGCGACCATCTTGATTTTTTTCATGTTTCACACTTTCACTTTCAAGTCGCCTGTCAATGTCGACTTAGTTCTTCTGCTATCCATGTTCAAGATAGATTTCTGCCAGCATCTTCAATGTTCAACGTTAACAGTAATCAATCACAATCGGAGGACACCATTTTCACTTTCGACAAATTGGTATGAAAGTTGGAGACTGTAGATGGTCACTTAAAACCAGACACACGACCCCACTGTGAAGCAATTGAGAGTGTAAATCTTCAGCACTGAGGATTGTAATCAAGTACCAATGTTTGACCCAGTTGAGAACTTTCACTTCATCTAAGTGGATTAGAGCCTCATTAAAACTGGGTTCACTATAATCTTTCTTTGTGGTGTATTTCGAGGAGCGCACGATGTTGTGAATAAGTATGTCCGGAACTGACCATTTCCACGAATTTTCGATCACACCATTGACGACAATCAACAACGCCATCATGAGCATTATGATCAAAATCTTAAGCTATGCGTTAAAAAGAGTTAAAGGTCGGAAACTCTCAGGGAGTACCTTCATGTGTGTTTCCTTCGTCAGCATTACAACATTTACTTATAGACTCCTACTTTGCCAGGTACAGAGAAATAGACCACTTTCAGTGGATGCAGATTAAAGGATGTAAGACAAAGACAGTTGAATATTAAGCGGTAACTAATTATGCAGAAAATATATTATACCTGTTACTAAGAAGCTCTGATTATGCATAAATGTAAGAAAATAGCAAGAAGTGCTTACAAATTCCATTATAAATTAACTGACAGAAACAAACTAATCGAAGATTCTTTTCAACTTTTGAAGCCACAATTTTCATAGAATAATATGAAAGCTTTATAAACAAAAGAATCAAAATATTCATAGCTATCAGAGGAAAGCGTTGGAAAGTGAAATGCAAGAACTCTTTAAATATTTTAATCAGACTTTTTTAATTCCACAAAAAAAAAAACACACCACAAGTCAATGAATAAAGAGGGTTATGTGATATTTTTTAACAAGTAGCGTTCAATACATAAAAAAAACGATACATAGGACGCAGTATAGAAATTTTGCAAAGAAAACAAATGGTTGTAAGTGATTATATATATATATATATTCATAAATGATAACTTATTGCCATATATATTCACACAGACACATTTATAAATATATATATTTATACATACATGTACATATATAATATATGTATATACATATATAAATATGTTTATGCATATGTATACAGATATACATGCATTTAAAATGTTTTAATATATATATTAAGAGCGCGGGATAGTAACCCCAAGATCCCAAATTCGATTCCAAGCAGTGACCTGAATAATAATAATAATAATAATAATAATAATAATAATAATAATGATAATAATAATTTCTTATTTCTTTATTACCCACAAGGGGTTAAACATAGAGGGGACAAACAAGGACAGACAAAGGGATTAAGTCGGTTTCATCGACCCCAGTGCGTAACTGGTACTTAATTTATCGACCCCGAAAGGATGAAAGGTAAAGTCGACCTCGGCGGAATTTGAACTCAGAACGTAGCGGCAGACGAAATACCGCTATGCATTTCGCCCAATGATAATAGTAATAATATTAATAATAATAATAATAATATTTATAATGATAATAAACCGGATATTATTATATAAGATCAAACAAAGAAGATGTGTTTATTAATTGACATGAGTATTCCTTGCGATCATAATATAGCGGCGAAAGAAGTTGACAAGATTAGTAAATATAAAGACTCGCTAATAGAAATTGAAAAAATGTGGCACCTCAAGGCGACTACCGTACCAGTGATTATAGAATCTTTAGGAATGATAAAAAAGGGTACTGAAACCTATTTGAAAATGTTACCAACCCTACAGAAAGTGCAAAAAATCGTGTTAACTGGAACGACTCATGTACTGAGAAGAGCATTATCGCTGTGAAAACAACATCCATTCATGAATTTATTTATTTGTTAAGTTTTTTTAAAATACATATTTTACCTGTGAATTTGCGTGTGTAAACTGGGAATGCATACAATGAGCTTCTTTGCCCTAGGTGTACGGTGTAAGAAAATTTGAAGGAAGAACAAAAACCAAAAAAGAAAAAAAATCAATAATAATAATAACGGTAACAGTGGCCTCAACGAATGAAGGTGCGCAAGCGTGTGTGTATGAGTGCATATGTGTGAATGAGTGAGTATATGTGTGAATGTATATGTGAGAATGAGTGAGTATGTATGTGCGGGTGAGAATGTGTATGTGTGTGTGCGTATGAACGTGTGTATATGTGTGACTATGCGTATGGACGTGTATATGTGTGTGGCTAAATTTGTGTGTGTGGCGAACGTGTGTGTGTGTGTGTGTTTGTGTTTGTGTGTGTGGATAACATGTGTGCGTTGTGTGTAGCAGTTGATGTGTGCTTGTTCTGGTAGTGTGATCATATGTGTATGTTTGTGTGAGACCAAATAGTGTGCATGTGTACAGTGCATGTTTGTTGGTGAAAGTTATCTTTGTCTATTCGTGTATGTATATATATTATCTGTGTTCAGGCATTATGTGCTTGTGTGGGTGTGGGAGTGTGCATAATACTGCGTGATGTGTGTACTGAGTTCAACAGTGTGTGTGGCTACTCGTATAGTGGTATTTATGGTGACACTATTAAAGATTGTGAGTAGGCGTGTAGATAACAGTGTG
>NC_068989.1:24947876-24949725 GCF_001194135.2 Octopus bimaculoides
ATTAAAGATTGTGAGTAGGCGTGTAGATAACAGTGTGTGGTGTGGGTGCTAAGAAGTGTTCGGTGCTAGTGTGTGTGTAGGGAGAAGGTGTTTGTGAGAGTGTGTGTAATGATGTGTGAAGTGAGTAATGAATTGAACGGTGTGTATGGATCTTTATGTAGTGGTGTGTGCGTGTGTGTGTGAGGGAAGCAACATAGGCGTTATACAGGTGTATAGGCGGAGAGGGGCAGTTGAACGTGGCCGGTGTATGGGAATCCGTGCAAGGTAGGTGTCAGAGGAAGAGAGGTAGAGAGTTGAGCCCATATGGCGCAAAGTAATGAAGAGAGGAGAATAATTCCTGTTCACAGCGAAGGCTTCAGTGCAGGTAGTCCGGGTGGCTTCAGTGCAGAGACAGTCCAAACACAGACAGATGTTTTAGCGAACGACCGATCGGCAGAGCGGAAGTGGCACGAGACCGAAGGGAATATATATATATATATATATATATATATATATGTATATATATTGTATGTATGTATATTGTAGAGAAAGAATAAAACAATACAAACGAAATACAATGTTTAGAAATAATGGAATAAACGAACATAGTTAAAGAGGAGAGAGAGAGAGAGAGAGAGAGAGAGAGAGAGAGAGAGAGAGAGAGAGAGAGAGAGAGAGAGAGAAAATTAATTCGCTTCAGCGATAGTACTCTAGTTACACCAAGCAAATGAATCACTGTATTACTCGCCGTGGGATGCGAGTTGTTAGTTTCAAATTATGTTCAGAGAGAGCCAATACCTTATTATCAACCAAGCTATCTTACATCTACACTCTAGATTAAAAATAAAATACTTTGAGTAGTTATTTTGTTGGGATTCAGTTGGTTTTGTTATGGATAAAATATTACCACATTTTTTGATGATATGTCTAATTCTCTACTGTAACAACTACTAACTTTTTACCAGCAATAGTGGTGGTATTATCTTTTCAGAAGAAGTTTGGTAAGTATCTGTATGACTCAGGAAAATTCTTTGATGCGCATTGATGTTTTCTGCTGGATAAACGAAGACTACCATATAAAAAATGAAAACAAAAATAGTACGAAGAGAGGCCAGTAAGTATTATTTAGAAGAATAGCATATTGGCTGATTTCAGAATCCCGCTTGCCAGAAGTATTGTATAGGTATTATGTTGAGAACTGCTAAAGGAAAAGTGTTTGAACTTGTAAATACTGACAGACGGAAAAGAAGAAGACAATCATTATAAAATACAAAACAAAATCAAAAGGAGTGAAAATGGAATTCTTCTAGCGATAATTAGATATATATTAGGTATAGTTTTAGTTGGCAAGAATTTCAAAGACTCTGTAGGAAGTAGATACGACATTGGAACACTTTCAATAAGCTATTATGTTTAAATATCCAGTATACTGAATAGTACGTGCGACTGACAAACTTGTGACCTGCTTTTATAAGAAAATAGACCATGGAAACGACGAATCTGTCATAGAGAACCAGCAAAAAGACAGCAATCACATCATATAATTTTTTTGGAAAATTATCAATAGCTAACATTGGCACATAGCTGCTAATTAAGGCAGAGACTTGGTTGATTAAATTAAGCATTGTATTTAACTGGTAATGTTTTAGTGATCCTCAAAGCAAATTCTACAATGACATACTTGAATTTAGAAGGTAACTAATCGCTGTATTATATAAAGTAAACAAACTGTGGTTAAATTATTTAGAGCAATTTATGATTTTCAGAAACATGTACCAATAGAATTGTTATAAATAAGTTATCTGGAATGAGGAGTATCCCAAATATAAAGTACACATTATATTGGCATGAACACTAAACACTAATTGGG
>NC_068989.1:24953946-24956797 GCF_001194135.2 Octopus bimaculoides
TAAGGGTGAGAGAGTAAGAGAGTAAGAGTGTAGAGAGTAAGAGTGAGAGAGAGGGAAAGAGAGAAAAGAGTGAGAGAGTAAGGGTGAGAGAGTAAGAGAGTAAGAGTGTAGAGAGTAAGAGTGAGAGAGGGGGAATAGGAGAGAAGAGAGTGAGAGAGAGTAAGAGAGAGGAGAGAAAGAGTAGGGGTGAAGAGAAGTGGGAGTGAAGAGAAGTAGGAAGAGAAGTTGGAGTGAAGAGAAGTAGGAGTAATAAATAAATATATATATATACATTTATATATATACACATGTGTGTGTGTTTGTGTGAATGTATGCATATATATACATACATACATTTATACATGTATACACTCTTTTTGTTTTCGTAGAAAAACGTGATATATGCAATACACAGTCGTGTTAAAAGTGCGTAGAATATGCTATTACGTTATGAGAAATGTATTATTTCTTTGATTAAACGACTAACGACAACTACACGAAGCATTTAGGTATAAAGAAAAAAAGATTACCTGTACAAAACTTTATACATGCATACACACACACACACACACACACACACACACACACACACACACACACATATATGTACACAAAGACAATTACATACATAGAAGCATAATATATGTATATACATGCATGTAAGACTCGTAAGCGCCGTGTTATTTCTTATTGTCTTCCGTATTTTCTTTGTCGCAAATACAGTCAAATACCACTTCTCTGATTTTTAGAGAGGCATTTTCACACTTTCCGAGTTACTATAAGAGTTTTCCGAGTACTATAATAGTTTCAGCGAATGTTAGTCACAGTTATACAAACAACCTAAAATAGTGAATTTCAGATATCAGTCGAAGATATAATTGCAAGAAACTTCAACTAAATACCGAAATCCCACATAATGCTTCTAAAAATTACATTTCCTAAAATACATATAATATGTTAATATCTCAGTGGTATGTTGGCGTACTAAAGTTAAATAGACAGAATTTGGTAAACGGGTTTATTTAGGTCTGACAAAACATAAGTTTTATAGCAGGTATTCACCACTACTTCTGCTTCACAGCAACTCCACAGACTTAGAGATGACTTTGCTATGCTCCAGAAAAATATGTAGCCAATGATTGAATTTGAGAAACCATATTCTGCAGGTTTTATTTTGTGCTGCTGCTGCGCCTTTGAGAAAGATATAGTATTGAGGTATCCGTTCACATTTTAGAAACAAGAAATAAACACTTCTCGAAATGTCGACATCAAAGTAAGTAGTTTCTTCTCACTACAGTTTGAATAAACAATTTGTCCATAGGTGTAGTTTCTTTGAAATACGTCAAAGTCTTTTGAACCTTTTGCGAAGTGCATTGAATATTCTTTGAGTGTGTAGGTTCCTTCTTTTGAACTTACATCTTTGAGTCACACACTTCCAGAAAAAGAACGAAGTGTTAATCGAAGAAACTTCGTATAAAAGCGGCTGCGAATTGATTCCATATTTTCATATAATTAGAAAGAACGAGAAAGAATAAGTTTTTGTCTATTGAATTTTAATATCGTTTTAATACTTTTAAACATCAAAATATTCTTTTCGTTTACGCAGTTAAAATTTATCTTTCCCTATATTATATTCCCTCTACTTTCTTTCGTTTTCTTACCTTTTTGTATTTGTTTGACTATGTGTCCTTCATTTTTTTCCTTTTCATTTCTGTCTTATAACTGCCTGTGTTGATTTCTTTTTGCTACGTATGTTTTCATAGATTTACCTCACTCCACATTTTTCTCTTCCCATCCATGGATATTAACTCAAGCCGGTTTTTTTTTACCTCTTTTCTTATACTTTTATCTCTCTCTCCCCCTATCTAACATTCTCTCTCTCTAGCTCATCCTATGCACACACATATACTTCCTTCTATATTTACTCCTAGCATCAGGAAATCGAATACTCACTTAGATTATAATATACAAAATCATGCCATACGCCATTTATTCTCTCTTTATCGTTGTCTCTTTTGTACTGTTTATTCTTTGCTTTTTCTCTATTTTATTTCTCCTTAATTCTTTCTTTTCCTCTTTCATTTATTACTTTATATCTTTTCTCTTGTCTCTTTTCCTTTCTTGTCTTTCTCGTTTCTTCTATATTATTAAAACAATTATTTCTATTATATATATTCCTCATTTTTATATTCTTGCAATATATCTAGTTAGCCGTCACATTTTAAATGTTAAATTTTATATGATAAGATTTTGAATATGAAAATGTTAAGATTTATTTATCTAGTGCAGTGGTTCTCAACCTGTGCTCCGCGGACAACTGGTGGTCTGCAAAGGTAGTACTGGGGGTCCGTGAACTAAATTCAAAATTTCCCCACCTACCCCCAACCTCTGCCTACCCACATATCCCACCTCTACCCCCACCCTCAGCGTAACCACTACCCCATCCGTGCTTTCCCCACTCTCGCATCCCCCACCTCCCAACACCACACCACACCACGCTACACAATACCACACAACACATCACATCACAACACACGATCACGCACACACCAGCACTGACCAATTCCCACTCTCACATTTTCACACCTACACATACGCACATGCACACGTGAAGATCACCAGCATTCTCTTACTCACGCACCTTCGTTTTGGGATCACTACTACTTTGTTATCTCCCCTTCTTCTTAACTCTCCTGTGTGACCCTTCTGTCCGGTATTCGCCATGATAGATCGCTAACCACTTCACACATTTTTTCTCTCCTTGTTTCTTTCTGTGTTCCTTTCTGTGGAAGAGCGTAGGCTCGAAACGTTAAAGACTTTCTTAATTCCTGAGTGTTATACTAATACATCTATTTGTTTTCTACACCACCTG
>NC_068989.1:24957261-24962183 GCF_001194135.2 Octopus bimaculoides
TGTTTATCCCTATATATCTATGTAAGTGGCGGGCCTTTCGAATTGCATCTTGGTACATGTGTTTTTTTTAAAATAAATTCAGCACTGAATATATTCTGGTTATTTATTTAATTCAATAATAGGATGAATTCTTTTATAAGAATTTATCAAGTAACTAGCGTAAAAAAACCTCATAAGGGAGAAATCCACCATTTATTCCCCAAATTATATTTATTTATATAAGGGCATTACTATACATAAATGCCTCACGCTAAAAGGGACTCTAAGGTCAAACTACCATAATAAACACATTTTTACCGAACGCGAGGAAATGCAACTCTCAAAGCTAGCCCCTTAAAAACAGACTAAATTATAGATCATGATTTCATAGTTATTGCAGTATTATGCAAATACTGCAGTTCTATATCTAAGAGATGAGGAATTATGTACATTATTTACATTTGACGGATATGAGTCCTCATCTTGTTTGTTGTTAACAAAACGTTTCGGCTGATATACCCTCAAACCTGGGTTCTCATTCCTAAGGTATTTTTCGATATTGTTGTTGTTGTTGTTATTATTATTATTATAATAATTATTATTATTATTATTATTATCATTATTATTATTATTATTATTATTCAGGTCACTGTTTAGAATCGAACTTGGAATCTTGGGGATAGTAGCCGTGCTCTTAAACACTATGTTATATAGCACGGGCATATGGCATAGTGGTTAAGAGCGCAGGCTACTAACCCTAAGTTTCCAAATTCGATTCCAAGCAGTGACCTGAATAATAATAATAATAATAATAGTAATAATAATAATAATGATAATATTTTTAAAAAAGGATTGACGTAACTCTTCACGAAGGTAAATAGTCAAGACGAAGAGCGCGATTCGATTGTATAAATGTTTTATTCGTTGAACAATATTTCTACAGCACGTCTGTCTTTCTCAAGTTCAAAACAAAAGGTGATTAAAAATTCAAAATTTCAGAAATCTAAACGTAACCAGCGTCCATACGTTGATGGGATGACATCATCAGTTTTTAAGTTTTATAACAAGCAGAAAGAAAGAAAAAAAAAAAGAAAAAAGGAAGACGACAGAAAAAAAGGAAAGAAAAAGAGAGAAAGAAGAATATTTAATCAAACAGTTTTGTATAAATTTGACGATATTCTCCTGTCATATTATTCATTCCTCCAGGGCTTGATGTTAATAACTCGCAAACATATTTCTCCTCATACATTCTGAGAAGTGAAACTGGGGTAGATTCAGAATATTTTTTGAGAATGTGCACTTCCAAATCTTCTTCAAAATTGCAGCCGCTTGAAACGAAATGTTTAACAAGTTCTGTTGATCTACTGTTCTTACGCCTGACGTCGAATCTGTGCCCATTAAACCTTTTGTTTAATTGTTCCGTTGTACAACCAACATAAATCAAGTTGTGTTTCGTGCATTCTGCAGCGTACACTAAATGGGAATCTTTGCAGGTTCCCCCTTCTGTATAAATCATAACATTTCTATTATGATTTCTGATGGTATTCACTTCACTCATGTTGTTGCACAATGAACAGGGCTTACCTCTCTTTCGGCTGTTCCTTAAGGTACAGCGTGCAGATACTCCAATGTTCGTTTTCTTGGAGTCAGATATAGAGGTCAATAATTCTTTTATTATTGAGGCCGTATTGAGAACTGTTTTTTGGTAACCGTGGATGTTTCTTCCTTATATCCCAATATTGACCACAATGAAGGGGTAGAAGCATGCATGGATGCCTTTGAAAAGCGGTCAAATAAAAGTATTTCATCTGCAGGTACTGTACCAAAAGAAATCTGATCCATCCATATGTAAACAAAGAACGGCCATTTTTATCAATAGGGCTCGTTTTTACCGTCCTAAATTTTTAGGTAGGCCTAATAAAAATGCTAATTATGCAAAAGCAAACATTTACTTAATGCGACAATTAAATTTTAACAACAAATATAATCATAACAGACTTTATAATGAACATAATAATATGTTTGAATGGAATTATACAAGAAATATGACGTCATAAAGTTCTTAATGATGAATGTATCATCCTCCACATGAGAGAACGTCCTTGACACGTTTATCCATTGAATTTGTCAAGATAACTATTTCACCTGGTGTAATACTGTCAGCAGCATCCACAATAACTTCCCATAGCGCATCTTTCGTTAAAAACTGCCGTACATCTTGATATACCTTCCTCTTCAGACACTTCATAGATTTTCAATCGGGATTAAGTCGGTTGAACACGCTGTCCACTTCATCAAATGGTGTCTAGAGCCTAATTATTGTAGAGAAGACTAATTACTGTAGAGAAGCCTAATTACTGTAGAGAAGCCTAATTACTGTAGGTATTCCAGAGACTTCTTAGCTGCCTGGGAGGGCGCATTATCTTGCATGAATACCAGCGTTCTCTTTAACCATGGCTCAAAATTGTCCTCCAAAAAGCAACATAGGCATTAGATGTCATTTTAATTCCGTCTGGAATTTTCCAAGAACCAACAACTTGTCTCCAATGATGCCAGCCAAAATCATGACTGCGCCTACCCTTTGATGGTGTCTAAAACGATGAGGACAATTTCCGCTAATTGCAACCCATCCTTTACTCCACCCATCTGGTCCATCTAGGGTACCCCGGCATTCATCAGTAAAGAGGACTTTTGAAAAGAACCTGTCTTCATGTAGTCTTCTCCCTATTTTGTTTATGAATAGCCTTCAGAGGAGACCTTGTTACAGCTTTTACGTTCTTGGCTACCTGCTTCAGGAGGCGACACCTGGTATATTTCGAAATGTCTTCCCTACCACATCATGTAAACACTTCTCGATTAGTTAGACACGTATTCTTCACAACTTCCCTCGTTATACGTGACAGGGTACGCCTGGAAACAACTCTCGATTTACCCTTGTCAGCACTCGAACAGACAGCAGAAGACTCCACAAATTCCTTCACAGTTCGATGATCTTTCCCGGGGTCTTTGATATTTCCAGTGTCGTTTTTGTTTCTCCAAGCTCTGAGATGATGGTGGAATTCTCATTTGATGTTAAATCAGATTTTTGACCAATAATAATACTTTTATTGGGCACTTGCCTAATAATTTAGGACGGTAAAATTGTTGCTGTTTCAGGAATATGGCCTAATAATTTGATACGTAGTGTATATAAATTGGATATTTGGCAATATTGGTAACGCGAAACTCGGGGAGAAGAAAAAGTACAGTCTTGGATTCTAAATGTTTTACACACACGCATACACACATACACACACACACACACACACACACACACACACACACACACACACACACACACACACACACACACACACATATATTGACACAGACACACACACAAACCCCTTCCACACAAAATAATTAATTGTACTGATTGTTTCAATCAATATAAATTATAATTGAATGTTTATATGAACTTACTTGTATGAAATAAACAGAAAATTCAGTTTGTATTTAAATGTTTGTAGAGCAAATTTGTAGGCTCGAATACTGCAAACTAATCTATCTCGTTTTATGAGATTGTGAAATAAGGGTAATTTCAGCTTTCAGAAAGTTTAAATTGTGATGAGATATTTGTATTTTCTGCTCTTAGGAAATGCATTGAAAGCTCTACATTACAGAAGAAGAGTCCAGATTGTGGCCTGGTCGTAAGCCAATGAAGGACAGACAAGCACAATCTTTTGCAGCTATCTCCTAATATAATAATGAGTGTAGTGTTTTTATATAGTTGTATATACATATATTTGTCTAGAATCACGCCAGACGGGGAGGAGGAGAACAAATTGTAATTCAGTAAAGGAGAAGTAGTGAGAGTACTAGTCCTGACTGAGAGGGAGTGAGGGAAAGTAATAGCAACGAGAGGAAGGGGTAATAGATGAATAAGGAAGGAATGGGTGAAAAAAACCAGCGTTTCAACTCTGTATGAGTATATGTGTGTGTACAAGGGAAGTATGTGAACGTTTGTATGTGTGATTTTTAGGTACCTTATTTTGTATCTTATTTACATATAAAAAAACTACAATTAGCCGTCATTATTAACGGCCAGTGGTCAGCTAGTATTTTAGAATACTTGAAAGTGCAGTCATTCCTCATGTATCATTCAAAAAGTCAAGGTGTTTCGAGATCATTGATAACAGGTATTTTTAGTGGTTTTCCTGCCTACTACTACACGAAGGTTTTATTTGTTGTAAGATTCACTAAGCTGTTTGCCCTCACTCTACGTGTCTGCTTTAAATAGAACAGTTTTTCAATGGAGGTTTTTTTGACATCATGTTGTTTCTTTACTGGACTTTGAAATGCCTGAGACAGAGTCTGAAGCTAGGGACAGGCTATGCTTGGTAAATTCTATGGTCTCCGAGATGAACAAAGAAGACATGAATGAATATTTTGAGAAGATTAGAGAACTGTCCATGGACGATAGAGCCTGAGATTCTGTGAGACCCTCAAGCAGACTGAAGGCTGGTGAAGACAAACAAAATAAAGAAGCGTATTACGAGAAAAGTTGAAGAAGATTTCTTTGTTTTTGGCTTCATCTCACAAATTTTGTGTGAAACTAACATCCTAGCTTTGGGGTTGTTCTGATCCAGTGTTGTCAAGCATTTCAGCTGGCAACAGAATAGATTGTGAATATGTATGCATTTATGTACGCGTGCAGGTATATACATGCACATACACGACACACACACACACACACACACACACAGACACACACACAGACACACACGCAGACACACACACAGAGACACACACAGAGACAGACACACACACACACAGACACACACACCCACACACAGACACACACACACAACCGCACACACACACGCCAAACTCACACGCACACTTTAATCCTTTACTTGTTTCAGTCAGTGGACTGCGGCCATACTCCAACACCACATTGAATG
>NC_068989.1:24962455-24964620 GCF_001194135.2 Octopus bimaculoides
TGTGTGTGTGTGTGTGTGTGTGTGTGTGCGTGTGTCTGTGTGCGTGCGTGCGTGTCTGTGTGTGTATCTATGCAGCGAAAACTATAAACTCAGAAACAGTAGTTAACTCACACTACAGTTCCTGCCCTTCCTAACACCATATAGTAAACTACTCTGACAATAACTCATCTCTCACATTGACTCACTCTCAATCTCTCCATCTCTCTCTTTCTCTCTCTCCCTACCACTTTCCCTCACAAGTAACACCTTGCTCCCAACATGTGCCATTCATTTCTTTGATATCTACTTCTCTATTCAGTTTTTAACTTATTCACCTTAGTCTCTCTTCCATCAACCATTATATTATTTTATAACTTTATCAAAATTCCTTTGTTCACACTTAAATTTTATTTCATTCATTCACATTTTCAAGGTTTAATGAACTTCTTGATTTTTCCGCATTACTCTAATGTTCCGAATGTGATTAATGATCTTCATAAATTTAAATCAAACACTACTCTATTACACCAATTATGAAAATGCCAGAATTCTTTCTGTGTCTGTAACATACTTCGGTATTAGAAATTGCACGTCCATTATTGTACCCCACTTCAGCATCAAGCAAGACAGAACGGATAATTACATCTGAAGCCATCAGAACGAGATTGAAGAATAATGAGGAATTTGATGGAAGTAACAAACTTTAATCTTGTCTTGCAACGATAAATGAATTAACTAATGATCCTTTAAAACTCAATTTAAGACCTAATATCTGAAAATTTAATGTCATCTTGTGTATTATCCAAACACCGCTTATAATATAATTCCCTCGCGTTCTTTGTTTTAATTTCTCATTATTGGCATCAGAATTAAGTTAATTAAGGGTGCATTTCAAATCAAGTTGCAACTAATCTTCTTCGCAGAACACTCTACGTCTAAAAACGAAAAGTGACAGATTATAATGTTGTCATAGGCACACAATCTACGAAAATCATCAAGAGTAGAAAAAGATCTTTGGCTGGAAAATGGCTGACGAGTGGTTAAACAACATTAATTACAAATATTACGACATTCACATTTAGGACTCTTTATAGGAATTTTTAAATATAATCGAATGGCATTTGTAGTGACTCCTGGATGGAAGAAAGGTTAAACTAAAGTCGCTGCTAGAAACAGTAACCAAATCGTACTCAAATAATATCTAACTTCATAAAAGGACACACTGGATAATATAATTCGGCATAAAATGCGTCTAAAATATATCTATAAAATGACTGATTTGGACACATGTGCAATGCTTTTGATTAAAGATTTATGCAGTAAGAGACAACTTCAAAGTTTACAAACAACGGACAAAATGATTGGGCAGAATTTTTAGCATGTCGAATAAAATGCAACATTTCGCCCGTCTTTATTTTCTGAGTTCAAATTCTGCCGAAATCGACTTTACCTTCCATCCTTTTGGGGCAGAAAAAATGAGTAACAGCTGATCACTGGATCTGATGTAAGTGGGTTGTCCCCTCCTTCGAAATTGCCAAACTTTAAATCAATAGTAGAATGACAATTTCTACTTTAAATTACTTAATCATTTAGAATTACTTGAGAGAACATGGTCGTTGTGCTCTGGATACAAATATATTCGGATGAAATTATCCACTTAATGCTAATCACTAACAAAAGGATTTTGAATTAATTGAAATGATAAATAGAGAGATAAACAGAGAATGTGAATTAGCCTCAATGAATAATTCACAAAAATGTGATAGATTTTTCACACTAAATTTATCCATTAAGATATATATCACAGAAAATGTGCAACTAGTTTATGTAATTAGTCTTCTCATATGTAATATATTAGTCGAAGCTTTGATTACAAAGCTGTAATAATATTAGTTCAGGCAATCGGAAATACAGTTTCATTAATGTCTAAATCTGTTGGCTTTGACACCATTATTGTATTTTAATTGGTATTTCACAAGTACTGAGGAGAAGTGATGTGTGGAGTAGAAGATCCTCGAAAACTGGTAGCAGTAAAAATAGTCGAACAGAAGCAGCTGGAGTAGTGACTTGCATTAACGTTTGATTTACTGATTTACTCTTCGTATAAACAATGTACGCACACACACGCACTTACACACACACACACATTCACACACACGTACAAATATGCTCACGCATATATATAC
>NC_068989.1:24964857-24966647 GCF_001194135.2 Octopus bimaculoides
CCTTGAACTGTTTTCTTTGTTTTCCTCCTTTTTTTGAACTGTTTCTGTTTCGTTTATTGAACTATTTCTTTTTTTCTGAACTGTCATTATTTTGAGACTTTTGTGAACAATTATTTCCTATTAGAACTTTTAGTTATGGCAGAAAAGTTAAAAGAGAAGACTATTGTTTTGGAGTGGGAGATTGTCCCACCCAAGCAGTGATTAAACGACTTCAGGGAAAGAACGGTGGTGTTGAGGACGTACTCTAAGTCACTCGACACCATCACGGTCTTTCCCCAAGTGGAAAGAGTTGGCAGAATGTCTGCCAACTATTAAGTTTATGGCCAGGGGTGTCGAGTACGCAACGGTTTGGTTGCTATTTGACACTCCTGAGGTATTTCGCAATTTTGCGACCCAGCCCTTAGAAGGGCAAAATATTCTGTTTCTTCCCATATACTGTGGAAAGAAATTAACTAGAGCTTGGGCTTGTGGCCTTCCACCCGGCATAGAACGCGATTGGATAGAGGATACTATCCGCCGGGGTCTGGGTGGCAGCGCAGCCAAGCTCTTAAAGGTAAAAATTTTGCCTACGGTTGATTGGGTTGGGTCAAAAGCTGTTTTGATCCTGTGGACCCAATCAGCCAAAGATCTGGTCTTCCCAGATGTTTTAAGGATGGCCGGGCACAGGTATACGGTGATCCTTGAGGGACGGACCCCCCACAAGTATCACCTATGCCTGGAGCCTGGCCAGATTAAGAAAAACTGTCCTCAGGATCAGAGTATGGTCCTGGAGCAGTTAATAAACGTAGTTCCCCCAGCTCCCCCACTGGAGGGAGAGGCGGAGGTAGTCGAAGAGGTGGAAACCTCCTCGAAGAAAGGAAAAATGAAAGGTGGGCAACAATGGTTGCCCACCGAAGGCTGCGGAGGAAGAGGAGGACCTTCCGGTTAAGGCGGAAGTGTCCTCTACTGCCGTGGCCTCCAAAAAAGAATAAAAAGAACGGGACACGGTCGGTGCCTGATAGCGCACCACCGGCGTGTCCCGACGCTCCATTGGTGAGAAATGTGCCACCAACGGAGGAAGGCCTGTCGGTGGGAATTGTGCCGCCGACAGTAGAAAATGTGACCTCGCGCTATAAGGAGGAGGAATTTGTAATCCTCTTCCACAAGGGAAGGGACGTCGAAGAATTTGTGAAGAAGTTTACTAGGAAGTGTCGAAGGGGAGGGATCCTCACCTGTATCAAGGACCCTGATTGGCCTTCGCAGGTGGCTGCGGAGTTCGTGTGGGAAAATGATTTTGTACAGGGTGATGAATTCCTTCCCCGAGGATGCATTCCGCTTCATACTGAAGTGGCCCAATCTAGAACCATCGAGGTGCTTGAGTGAATCACCGAGATTTTTCGGCCGGTAAGGTGTAAGAGGACGAGTGCCTCATATCCAAAGGGCATGTGGCCCCTAAAAAGAAATGTGTAAGAGGCAGATGCCTCAGTTCAAGGACTTAATGACATTGTGAAGTAAGTAGCTTGCTTCCCAACAACATGGTTCCGTGTTCAGTCCCTCTGCGTGTCTTCTGCTATAGCCTCGGGTCAACCAAAGCTTTGTGAGTGGATTTGCTAGATGGAAACTGAAAGAATCCCGTCGTATATATATATATATATATGTGTGTGTGTGTGTGTTTGCGTCTGTTTGTCCCCCCTCCCAACATCACTTAACAACCGATGCTGGTATGTTTACGTCCCCGTCACTTAGCGGTTCGGTAATAGAACCGATAGAATAAGTACTAGGCTTACAAAAAATAAGTCCCGGGATCGATT
>NC_068989.1:24967420-24972848 GCF_001194135.2 Octopus bimaculoides
TAGAGAGAGAGATAGAGAAAGAAAGAAAGAGAGAGAGAGAGAAAAGAGAAAGAGAGCGGGAGAAACGCGTATGTATGTTGCTCTTTGATTAAGAAGATTGTTTCCTAGCCAAGTGATCTTGGGTTCTCTGCCTCTGCATGGCACCTTAGGTAAGTGTCTATGGGTTCATATCAGTGTGAGTATATCTTCGTTTCCGTGTTTGTTCCTTCCACCACAGCTACAAATACGTTGAATTATTATCATTAGCTGTTGATCGCAACTTCTGACTGGTGTCACAGTGATTAATTGCAAGAGTTTTTTTTTGTTTGTTTTGAACTCAGAAATTCATAACCGGAACAAATATCGCGAAGTATCCCATCTAACAGCTTGAGAATTTAGCCCCTCCACCAACCGAACCTTAGCTGTTACTAATTTTATCAACCACGAATGAATGAAAGGCAAAGTTGACCTCAATTGGATTTGAACTTAAAGAGTAGGAACAAATATAGTAAGGACTGATACTCAATATCTCAATGATTCTGTCAATCAGCTGATCTCTCTTCATCTCTCTCTTGTGGCACGTATGCGAACAGCATTGAAAGACAGAGTTATATAAAATACCAACGTGATGTAGGAGCCTACTGTGGCTGCCCTTTTCCGACTGCCCTATTACCCCTAGACTATAAGTTTGTTCTTATCAATGGCATGTCAACTTTGAGAAAATCTTGATTCTGGAGATCATCTCTCCTAATATGAAACTATTCCCAATTGCTCTTTGGTAATAATAAAACATTTACTAGAATCGGTATTAATTTTAATAAATCAGACGTGATGTTGTATGCTATTTCATATACATGTAATTCCTTATGTTACACATATATGGCACTTGACACTAAGTTATTTCTCTTATCTCAATTTTGTAGTAAAGATTGTTTGCCAACACAACATGGCTGTCCTGGTTTAGGACGAATGTTGCTGTAATTTAACCCCAGGAGACATCGTCTAAACCAGGACTGCCATGTTATATTGGCAAACAATCTTTACTACAAAGTACTGTTGCTGAATATCTCACATTGTGAGATATAAAAATAGTAATTTTCTATCTCATTTTTGTTTAATTTATGCAGACTATTTTGTTTTTAAATGAGTTCTAATATTTTTGTATTAGTTTATTAGCTACGGGAAATAAGGTAGGACAATAGTCATGCTGATGACCTGTATTGAGGTAGAAAAACGGTGCAAAAGCCTCCTACTATAACGGGGCCCTAAATGCTAGCGGATTTAGGAACCGCATCTCCTACATGTCAGGTTCCAGCATCCGTAGACGGAAGGACAAGAGAAATATCATTTGGCTTGTCCCCACTTCTCAACGTAAAAACGTTTGTATATACGATATTCCTTAAGTTAATAGATAAACACTTTACTAGCACCAAAACCATCAACACAACAGCCCCACTCCCGACAACAGCGGCAGCAGCGACGCCAACTCTGACAGACATACCACCGCCAATACCCGGCCATATAGATACCTCGCCTGTTCGGGGAATTCATTCAAACAACGCCTCTCCAACCACAGATCCTCCTTCAGCATACTGGAAAGGAGGTTCGTCACGTCATTAGCCAGCAACTTACGGCAGCTAATAGACGACAGCATACCATACATTCCAGTATCATGGAAAATCCTAGAGAATCCAGGCCCCTACATTATCGAGACAAACCGCTGTAAATTATGCATGGCGTAACAGGCGAGAATCCTAAAGGACTCCCTCGACCCAGGGAATATCCTGAACAACAGAAGGGAGGTCTTCGGACCGTGCTTGCGTTTCAGGAAATTCCTGCTAGCCTATTGGAACCCACAAGATACCATGGCCACCGTCGATCGATTGCCAAAGGAACACAACTCCTTTGTTGACATCAGCAATCGATAACCAAGGGAAGATAATCCCCTTTGGTGACATTGAATAAGGAGCTCATTTCCTCGTCCATATTCGAGAGACGCCACTCACTCGAGAGACCTTTTGTCAATAGGTTTTAGGATTTGGTGACACGGCATAAAGCCAGACCTTTTATGGACGTGAAGCCTAAGGTAATCCCATAATCCGGCCTTATCTAATTTTAATATATATATATACATATACATACATGCACATACACACGCACGCACGCACAAACACTCACACACACAATACACACACACAGGAATATATACGGCTCATAACATTCGGCTGAATTTATAATTTAGTGAGTTTACTATTGCCGTCTATGCGGATCATAATTAATCAATATGTTGTATTTATGCTCAATAATAAATACAAATTAGGAAAAGGAAATTGAAAAAATGGAAAGGAAAATCTATGAAGAGAAAATAATATATATTAAAATATGAAAAACAAAAGAAAATAATAAAGTAAACCTATAGTTGTAAAAGATGTAAATGAAAAAACTTATGATCTTTGTCATTAATTGTATTGGATTTACTCGCTATTGTTAATAAAAAACAGGAGCATAGATGTTTATAATGATAATATCTGAATAATAATATTTATTATCATAGTTATTAACATGAATACTTGTAATATTGTAATAAATATTACATTGTTACGAAATTCGCTATCATAGATATGTTGAACAATAAATAAGAAAATATTATTAAAATATACAAGTGTCAATTATGGTTGCAATACGAAATTAATTTTATTGCCTTTACACGTTAGACAATTCTAGTGTGCTAATTTCTTTATATGTTTATATATTTATATATTATACACGGCAGTACTCAAAAGAAACCGGAATTTCGCAATATTATTTCATTCGTTTAGTTTTACACCGCCTTAAAAGTATTCTCAATTTGGAGTAATGCATCGGTCCAGACGTGTTTTCCCCTGTTCGAAGCAGTCCTAGAACTCTTGCGACGTGATTCCTTTTAACACTTCCGTCGATTGTTTTTTTCACCTCTTCCACATCTTCAAAACTTTTAACTTTAAGGACTTAAAAAAAAGTTGCAGGGGGCAAGATCAGGTGAACAGTTAAGGTGAGTGAACAGAGTCATGCCATTTTTGGTCAAAATCTATCTCACACTCAAGGGGGGTATGCAAAGGTGCATTGTCATAATGAAGCCACCACTCTCCACTTTGCCATTGGTTGGGGTATTTTCGTCTCGCTGTGTCTCGGAAACGCTTGGGAACTGCCAAGTAAAATATCTTGTTGACAGTTTGGCCTGGAGGAACACATACTGTGTGAACTTTCCATTCGCATCGATGAGACAACTCAACATCGTCTTGACAATGGACTTCACTTGACGCACTCTTAGGGGGCCTGGTGACACTGATTGCTTCCACTGACATGATTACTGCATTATTTCCGGGTCACCAGTGATGACCTTCGAAAAAAGGTCCAGATCAACATCAAACTTTTCTTTCAGTCCATGACATGCATACAGTCGTAACTGTTTTTGATCATCCGTGTTTTTGATAAAAAAAATTCGATCAACAAAATTCGTTGGGAAGAGCTCGAGGTCATACCAGTCATATCAACAAGTTCGCCAATTATTCGGTGACGGTCCTCAAAGATCAATTCATGAATTTTCGTGATGTGTTCACTTGTTCGGGAGGTCGACGGTCGCCCTGAGCGACGTTGGTCCTCAAGTGAAAATTGACCATTCCTAAAATGTGAAAGCCATTCGCAACCTTGTGTTTTGCTCATGGCAGCGTCTTTGTAAGTTGTTTCAAGCATGACAGCTCTTTCGGCCGCCGTTTTCCCGAGAAGAAAACAGAATTTCTTGGAAGCACGATGTCCCTTCGTTTCAGCCATTGGAAAAATCGACGAACAGGGGAGAAGCACTGCAAAGCGAAGACGCACCACATGGCAGTTGGACTGCAGTTAGAATTTTCTTCGTGTTGAGTAGCACATCCCGCTGAAATGGTCCTTGAATAAGAGTTATTAAAGGTTATTTAAGGATGTTGAACGAAACACTCATGTTTCCAGAAGTGAATTATTCAAACTCCAAAGAATTGCTCTCAACAAGAATTGCTATGATGCTCCCCAACTACTCCTCGTGATCCGAGATGAACATATCGTAAGCCACCAAAGGACATACTCAAGTGGTTAAAGTCAAACTGACTAGCAAATTTGTGGTATTGAGCAGATATTTGCTGTAGCCCATTTTTTACACCAAGAATATTATTGTTATTGTTATTATTATTATTATCATTATTATTATTATTATTATTATTATTATTATTATTATTATTAGTTGTTGGTGTTCTTGTTGTTCTTGTTCTTGTTGTTGTTAAGTTGGCGAGCTGGCAGCATCGTTAGCGCGTCGGGTGAAATGCTGCGCGGCTGCTTTGACGGTTCTTTACCTTCTGATTTCAAATATCACTGCAGTCAACATTGCCTGTTATCCTTTCGGGGTCAATAAGATACAGTACCGTTTGAGCTCTTGAGTTAATGCAATCGGCTAACCACCTCCCTCTACATTTCAGGCCTTGCGCCATTAGTAGAAAGGATATTTTTTAGTAATTGCTATAACGCAATCCTGCTAAAAAGTTTATTGATGAAGCATATTATTTCTAAAACAATAATAACTGTAGATTTAGAGGTAACTGAATAAAAAAATACAATGCCTTGAATTGTAATTCTCCTATTTGAAACAACGTTGATAAAACAAGATACACAGCTATACTTTCCTATAAAAAATGAAATGAACCAGCCTTCATATTGAAAACGAAATTTCTGCCAATGCTATCGAGGGCATTGGAGCTTCCATGACACTGGACCTGATATTCAAAGTCAGTTGATACATGAGATACGAATATATGAGCGACTGGTTGTCTGGCTTAACCTTAGAGCACTTACTCAATAATACAAAATATCTAAAATGACTGAATCCAATAATAATAAAAAACAAGTTGAAACAGAAATTTTCCGAAATATCTTACATTCTGATTTAGTACACCTGCTTCAACAGCAAAAGAAATTAGCATTTTTCAATCATATTCAATTTTAAGCTAAATGTGACAACTACAATGAGTTTTCTCTTAATAACATCAAACCAAAACGCATTCTCCTTCTTTGCTTGAAATTATATAACAGGTAACGATAGTACCTGGAGTTGTAGAGATTAGTGAAATGTATAAGAAAGATATATTGTGTTGGGTTATGAATGAATACATTTCTCATTTGCTTCTTTTTCCTGTTTCTCAAAAGCAATTCAGGGAAACAGCTAATCACAGGGCGGCTTTTAGGTCAATGACAATGGTTATGAATGATTCAAACGCAGACGATGCTTGAGAAATGAGTATGAAACATGTTGCCTGGTCGCCCTTGGAAAATAATTCCAAACGACTGCAATAAAAAGAGAAATTTCCTTGTCGATCCGAAAAAAATAAGTTGAGCAACATCTGAACACATGCGCGAATACGTGTGTGCCTGAATACATATTCATATA
>NC_068989.1:24972951-24975983 GCF_001194135.2 Octopus bimaculoides
ATATATATATATACATACACACACACACACACACACACACACACACACACACATATATATATATATAATAGGCACATGGTTCCGGGTTCAGTCCCAATGGGTGGCATCTTGGGCAAGTGTCTTCTACTATAGCCTCGGGCCGACCGAAGCCCTGTGAATGGATTTGGTAGACGGAAACTGAAAGAAGCCCGTCGTATGTATGCATATATGTGTGTGTGTGTGTGTATGTTTGTTTGTCTGTGTTTGTCCCCGTAGCATTGCTTGAAAACCGATGCTGGTGTGTTTATGTCCCCGTCATCTAGCGGATGATCCCCCTTCCACCTCTACATTATTTATGTGCGGTTTCGGCGGGCTACTATTAATGCCTGCCTTTCTCTTTTTCCCTCTTTCACGTAAGGCCTCCACCTCCGCATTTTTTCCCACCTGCTGAGCTGGACTGCGTTCTTTATTGACTGCTCCTGGGCCACTCTCTGGTCCCGGCGACAATCCTTCTTTATATGGCCAGGCTTCAGGCACCCGTAACACTTGGGGGCGTCTCTCAAGGATCATAGGATACCTAGATCCTGCCATAGTCAAGTAGTCTGGAAAAACCAGACTGTCAGCGGCTAACTGGGTCCAGAGAGACAACACGGCTTTTGTCCGTCCCAATCAGCTGCCGGCAATACTTTGACATTTAACAATTTTCCGAAAAACCAACGCAACCAAAGGCGAACAAAATTGCCTCAAGACCAGTGGAGATAACTTACTAGTTAAAAAATATATAAAATACGAGCAACGCACCCCCACTGTGCCCCCAACACAAAATTTCTCCTACCGTCAGACTGTGCTGCTAGTATCTTTTCGTAGACTTAATCTACAACAGAACTAAATTTAGCTGTGTTTTACACAGTTAAAATGTCCACTGTCCTCTGGCCTATTCGAACTCTTGGCTAGGCCTGGGTAATCCAATATAGGTAATCCTCGATATCCAAATAATTTTATCCATAAAAAGTGGTGCTTGAATATCCATAAACAGGAACAAAAATCCATTTACGAAAGTCTTCAGTAAGAATTTTTCAACGTAACTAACTCAAGCAAAGGCGAACAAAATTGCCCCGAGACCAGTGGAGATACGTTACTAGTGAAAAATAACAATACAATACAAATAATGCACCCCCACTGTGCCCCAGAAACAAAATTTCTCCTACCTTCAGGCTGCGCTGCTAATATCTTTTCGTAGACTTAATCCACAACAGAGCTAAATTTAGCTGTGTTGTCATTATGGTTAGAAAAAAACCACTCAGGTCCGCACATGCGTAGAAGCAAGCTTCTTACCATATAGTCACGCCTGCGCCTTCACACACAGACACACAGACATACACACACACTCATACAGAGGGGTTAGTTAATTATCGTTTTACCCATATTCCCCTCTCCGATTCACACACTTATTGCAGTGGCCTTTCAGCTTTTCTAAGCCCTGTAAAAAGAACTCGAAAGGTTGGACCTGTAACCAGGCCTCTGTAGCAGCGATAACTTCCAAACTGGACTGAGATTTCGTTCCCTTGAGATGTTTTATCAGTTGTGGAAAGAGACGATAGTCGAAGCAGGCCAAGTCAAGGGAGTAATCTACCAATTCGAAGTCCAAGTCGCGTATTTTTCATGTGCTGTGTGTGCTGGGACATTGTCATGCTAACACAAAACACCACGGCTCAGCTTTCCACTCCGTTACAGCTTCAAAGCTTCACTTCGTTTGTTCTGCGTTGAATGTGTGACACTTTCGCAGATATTTTATAAGACGTACTCCGTCTTTTTCCCAGAACACTGAAGTCAGAAACTTTCTTGCTGAGTTCTGAATCCGAACCTCTTGGGACGCGGTGAGCCGATGTGAAGCCATTGCATTGATTGCTACTTGGTCTGAGGATCATAATGATAAAGCCAAGTTTCATCCTTGGTGACTAAGCGAACCATAAAAATCACCTTCTCCCGCTTCAATCCAGTCTAAAAGTGCCATAAGTTTTATAGAATTTTTAATAGGTGAACGCTGAAGGTTAGCTATTGTTGCTACGAAAACTTCACCTCATTTATTAACCAACACAGCACAAAATACATTAGAAGCAACCACAATGCCGAATTTAATCAGAAGAATTGCACTTTCAAAGATCGGAGTTGCTGTCCTTTAGAAAGAAAATGTCTTCAAAAAAGAATAGTTTATAGAGCTACAGTACAAATGGATGGCTCACAAGAATATAAAACATACACAGGAGCTTCGGAAAATTCATTCAAGACTAAGTTTTATTCCCACCGAAATTCTCTTCGATACCCCAAAAGTAGGACAACAGTAAGTCTTGCAAAACATGTCTGGCCATTGAAGAAATATGGCACCCGTCCTTTCAATATCAGGTGGAAAATTTTGGAGAAAGCAGCACCATATAAACATGGAACATATAGAAGACCAGTGAGAAGCAATCTTTGCCTCTCAGAGGTATTCTTCATCCCGTTCCAAGACGAACATGTATTGAACCAAAGACGAGAACTTTTAAATGCCTGCAGGCACGCTACGAGGTTTAAAATGTGAACTGAAAAAATGCTGTATGGGTAAAACTGTTTTGACTTTCGAAAACTGTCTTTGACTTTCGCATTGGAATTCGGCTTTACACCTAAAATATTGACATCCTTTACTATTACAATGCTGGTACATATTTCGCCTTCATATTTTACGTTAGACTTTTAAGAAACCCTTTAACTGTTTCGCAAATTTAAATTTAAATTTTAGCGAAGTTAGATTTTTATTTATTTTTTATTCATTTTCATATTTGAATTTTAAATTTCAAATTTATGTATTTATATTAAATTTAATCGTATTGTATTAGCTCATTGTACAATTTTCTTATTTTAATATTTTATACACCAGGCAGTTTTCCAATATATCTGTACACGTATATACGTTATGGCATATATATGTATCTTGATGTGAATATATGTATATGTATCTCTCTCTCTCTCTCTCTCTCTCTCTCTTTCTCTCTCTCTCTCTCTCTCTCTCTCTCTCT
>NC_068989.1:24976164-24980978 GCF_001194135.2 Octopus bimaculoides
TATATATATATATATATATATATATATATATATATATATATACGTATATGTTTATTTGAATGTTTGTATGCGTGTCTACATGTGTGTTACTATTGTATATACGTACGTATTTACGTAGATTTGCATATCTTTTTATATGTGTACATTTGCAAGCTTACTGAAATATCTAACATTTGTTAGATACATTTTGGGAACGACAACTTCCAAATCATTTCTCTATCTCTCTATATATGTTTTCTGTCACTCTATTTTATCTCTTTCCCTTTCTATTTTCTCTTTCTCTTTTTTCTTTCTCCCACCACTTCTTTTTCCCTCTTTTCTTTCTCTCCCCGCTTATTATTTTCTGATTTTGTGTTTTTGTTTTCTTTCTCTAGCTTTTAACAACTAAGTTGTATATTTAGAATTACATTCGAGATGAATTATGCGTGTATATATGTACGTGGAAACCTATATATGCATTAATATATACATATATGTTTTGCCTGTATCTGTTTGTATATGTATGTAGGCATGTAGCAACGATTGTATGTTTAGTGAATATATGTATATATAGGTTTTTTGGTATGTGTATTTAATACTAAATGTACATATATTTTTATGATGTTTTTATTTTAAACGGACATGTCTTTTTAATTTAAATTCATTTTATCATCAATTAATTTACCCTGGGTATACAAGATTTCCTACTTCTATTAAAACTAATTTTTGATTTAAGGTATTCTTCGATTTTGAATAATAATAATAGGCGTACGAGTGGCTGTGTGGTAAGTAGCTTGCTTCCCAACCACATGGTTCCGGGTTCATTCCCACTGCGTGGCACCTTAGGCAAGTGTCTTCTACTATAGCCTTGGCCCGACCAAAGCCTTGTGAGTGGATTTGGTAGAGGAAACTGAAAGAAGCCTGTCCTATATATGTATATATATATATATATATATATATATATATATATATATATATATATATATATATGTATGTATGTATGTATGTGTGTGTATGTGTTCGTGTGTCTGTGTTTGTCCCCCCAACATCACTTGACAACCGATGGTGGTGTGTTTACGTCCCCGTAACTTAGCGGTTCGGCAAAATAGACCGATATAATAAGTACTAGGCATCGAAAGAATAAGTCCTGGGGTCGATTTTCTCGACTAAAGGCGGTGCTCTAGCATGGCCGCAGTCAAATGACTGAAACAAGTAAAAGAGTAATATGATTTTAAATTGTGATTTTAATTTAATATTAGAGGTTAGTTGAAAAGGACCAATGAAACAAAACCAATTTCAAATGTATATCTATCAACGTAATTGTATATTCATAAATATAAATATAACATTATTTTTGTTCCATTCTCACATACAAGCGCTCACATAATAATCAGCTGTCAAAAGGTTATTACAAATTGGCAGTCACTTGGTGAAGAATTGTCATATGACATTCTTTCTGTTGTTTACTTAAATAAGGCTTGAAGTTACACATTAATGCATGCACATTTATTTTTAGTATTGTTTCTTTAGTGAAACATTAATATTCTACATGAGATTACCGTAATCTTTGATATTTGAATTACCAACAGGCATTACAACATAGCGCGCGTAAACATTTACGCGTGGAAAGATTAATCCTTGTTATGCATCTCTGTGTAATTTTGAATTTATTGCAATATGTCGTCCACAATGAATGCTACGTGTATCATGTATGTATATCGATGTGGAAGATAGGCAGCATGCAAATCCAACATTCTGTGGCAGAAAGTGTTGTGCTTTCATTTTGTTTCCTATTAAATCTTAAGGCGCTGATGCAATAAGTCCCAATCAGGACCTTGTTTACCTTGTTACACTACAACTCTATGAGAGAAGACTTACTCAAATTCTTTGTGTTTAAATCTAGATAAAGAACATAATTAACTTTGGAGAATAGATTACTTAACCAGGAAATACTATGTTGGAAGTGAGGCGTTATCATGTTTTAAAGCGTCACACTATAATGACGAATCGAACCGCAGGGAAAAATAAAAATCAACATAACCGATTATTTTCCAAACATCAAATGCTGGCTAATTGTTTTACTATGCGGGCATGTAGAACGTCTATTGTCATCTGTTTGATATAACAGAACGTTAGCAGAATATAATTTAGACAATATTTTCTCACTCAGGTGCCTACAAAAATGATTGTCTTTAAATACAACCGAAAGAACTACTGGCAGGTCATATTGATTGTACATCAGTCAAACTAGTGGTGGTGGATGGTGTTGGTAATGTAAATAATACTGCACGACAATTTGCAAACTCATATTGAACGCCACCTGCTTATGGTGTCCATTGATGTTGAGCGTAAGCCAGATAGATAAAGCTTGAAAATATTTCTGTCAAATGCTTTGAATAATGTCATTCGCAGAGTGTCAAATTTGTCAGCCACACTGTCCCGGTATGTTGTTGTTGTTGGCACTCCGTCGCTTACGACGACGAGGGTTCCAGTTGATCCGATCAACGGAACAGCCTGCTCGTGAAATTAACGTGCAAATGGCTGAGCACTCCACAGACACGTGTACCCTTAACGTAGTTCTCGGGGAGATTCAGCATGACACAGTGTGACAAGGCTGACCCTTTGAATTACAGGCAGAACAGAAACAGGAAGTAAGAGTGAGAGAAAGTTGTGGTGGAAGAGTACAGCAGGGTTCGCCACCATCCCCTGCCGGAGCCTCGTGGAACTTTAGGTGTTTTTGCTCAATAAACACTCACAACGCCCGGTCTGGGAATCGAAACCGCGATCCTATGACCGCGAGTCCGTTGCCCTAACCACTGGGCAATTGTGCCTCCACTTGTCACGGTATAGTGGAGGAAAATATCAAAAAGTTTCTGTAAAAGCAATTTTTATTGAGAAAGAAGCAAAAAAAAAAAAAAAATTGAAACATGAATTGTTATTACAGTTATTATATGCAATAAACACATAATGAAGATCCAGTTACCGGACAAAAGATCTTAAAGTAAATTAGTTTCGTTTCTCTAAGTTCTGAGCCAGAAATTCAGCAGCTATCATGAGGTGATGATGAATTATATTTGTATAACCTTACTAGAATAGTGTGGCTTTACGCAAATCTAAAGTACAAATGGGGGAACCGTTGGCATCTGAGTGTAAATGTTAACAAAGTATTAAACTTTGATTTATTACATATTTTGTTAACTTAGTCCTTTTCTTGTGGACATATAAAATAGGTATGCCATATCTGTTCCAGTATACTGAATATCACATTCATAGAAGTCAAAACATCGGGTCAAAGTAAAGAACGATTATTATTTAAAATACCGCAGGTACAGACGTGCCACTAGAATCACTACAATATTGGGGTACATACCATCCTATGCTATTTCATTCTGTTTTCCCAAGTTCAGTTCAACTTTCCACGGCCTTAACTACATATAGCATCATTTAACACGTTCCCATGTCGATTCAATCAAGTTACCCTCTGCTAAAATGATTCATATCATGAATGACAATATTTGAAACGGCAAATTTTAGAATGTCAAATAATTGACTTGTATTATACGATTACGAAAAGTAAAGAACATGCAGCCATATTTTCTTCGATTTGTTTTTCTTCGTGTAGGCATTAAAACGATGTTGACAGTAAACACGCTGAAAAGTATTTTAAATTAAGGTGAAGTGGATACAAGTTGACAACTCTTTTATCGGGATTCAATAAATAATTCCAGAAAATACTCGAAAAGATGTTAGAAAAATAATTTACAACTTACAGTTGTTGATAATAATGATACTGGTGGTGATAGTAATGATGATGATGTGGATGACATCTGTGATATACTTAGGTGACAAAAGTGTAGGAAGTTGTATAAATAAAATGTCTGTATTAAGGAATTTAATCTCGTAGATTGAGTTAAACATAAATCAATTAAGTTTTACCCACATAATAATTATTTGAAACGGTTTAAAGACCTGTAAAAGTTGTTCTTAAACAAGCAGCCTTATTTCCGTAACCCCTTCATAGGATGTTAATGTTTTGTTGTAGACAATCTATTACGTGTTAAATTGACATATGTGAGATTAACAGCATTATCGTAAGATAACATAACCCTCAAAGGAGATATCGATGTAAAACTAGGCACCTCAGTATCATATTCTTTCAGTTCTTGAACCTTAGTGCTGAGTTCGATTCCAGTTTGTAAAGAATAGACCAAATTTATGTCATTTTGATTGCTTCAGTATTTTACTTTCAAATTACATTTTATTTCCTTGAAGCATGTCTCCCTAAGGAACATGACGGTGTAATAATTAACAAAGACTATATATTAAAATGAAAACAAAAAAGAAAAGTAATTGATATTGTCGATTCCCAACTATATTGAAAACTCTCATCTTCCTACTGAAAATAACTGAATGGAACCATATTTCAGTTTGATCCCAAACCAATCAAAGTAACGTTGATATCATGTGATATCATACTCAATGCAATTTCAATATTGCATATTGGAGCGTACATGCCTTGAGTTCAAACATTTCTCTTGGGTTTTACGACTTTTCAGCTTTAATTAAATTTTGTTTTTCGAAATATATTTTCTTTTTGTTTTCCTCAAAACGCCTGCTTTCTACAGATTTCAATTCTACGTTTGTATGAAATAGATGAGTGCAAAGCTGAAATAATTCCATAGCATTTGTTTCACATCTAATTTATTTTAGTTTCAATAACTTGCATAGGTTTCTTCTAACCTCTGTTGAAAAAGATAATCTGCGCTTCCCACTTCCCAGGAACATATTGTAAGAATCTACCTCCCTCTCCCTCACACTCCATATATATATATATA
>NC_068989.1:24981105-24981578 GCF_001194135.2 Octopus bimaculoides
ATATATATGTGTGTGTGTGTGTGTGTGTGTGTGTGTGTTTGTGTGTGCGTGCATAAATTATGTTTATATAAGTTTATGCACATACACATTTATGACTACATATATCTGCTATAGTTAGATATGTATATATATATGAATGTAGAAATATACATATATGGGTGTATTTATATATGCATAAGTATATGTATACACATATACACAGAAATATACATAAACCTACATAAGATATGAAGGGATATAGTCTTTATGTTGCATGTTTCTTTTCTCTGTTTGTTTTTTTCGTTGTTCGAAAAAAGTTCGTTTTCTGTTTGCGTTTTTGTTTTCGTTTCTCATTGTGTTTAACGTGTTTTTTGATGCCCTGTACCCATATATGCATGTATGTACACATATAGATGTAGGTATGTACATATATGTATGGATATATGCATATATCTATATATTATTTATATTATATTATATTATATTACACACAC
>NC_068989.1:24982897-24985915 GCF_001194135.2 Octopus bimaculoides
TATATATATGTGTGTGTGTGTGTGTGTGTGTGTATACATATGCATATATATATATGTATATGTAAGTGCATATATATGCATATATGCACGCATATATATATACACACACATATATATATATATATGTACACACACACACACACACACACACACACACATATGTATATATATATTTATTAGTTATAGGATTCATTAGCATCCAAGGCCATCAAAACGGAGGACGTCAGAAATTGGTGGGTACAACACCATAGGTTTCACAGTGAAATAAATTCACCCTGAAAATATCATGTTTTGCTAGGGCACTGTAGATATGTAAGTTTCAAATCCAATAACTGTAAATCGGACTCATGCCGTAGGTATAAGAGTGAACATGAATCAACTTTAAATTTGCAACAGCTGTTTCGGTAGACTTGTATATGATTTATTCATAGATTACCTCATAGAATATATTGAACCATCTTCCGGTAAAATTTTAACCTGGTGTAAAGAAGTGAGATGAGAAATTTAACCAACATTTTTGGATAAGTGTCATTAAAAAAAAACATTCTAATTTATAGAGAAATTAAAAGGAGTTATTTTACTATATTAATAATATTATTCCTATTAACTCCACCAGCGTCATCATCATCATCATCATCATCATCATCATCATCATCATCATCATCATCATCAACATCATCATCATCATCATCATCATCATCATCACGACGATGACGACGACGACCACCACCACCATCACCATCACCACCATCATCATCATCGTCGTCGTCGTCGTCGTCGTCATCATCATCATCATCATCATCGTCATCATCATCATCATCACCACCATCAACATCACCATCATCTTTATCATAATCATTGATATTACTTGTATTGCGACGGCCAATGTTGATATTACCTCAATTGATCCCCGTTATAATATTACTTAGATTATGTAAACTTGAAAACGAATTTCTTATAATTTTATCCTCTATTAATTAAATATATGATAATATTTAGTAGATGGGGAAAATTTTTATGTAAAAATAGGCAAATCCCTTAGAAGATTTCGTAATTATATTCGTTGTACAAGGTGGAATAGACCAGAATAAGTCATCCCTGTATGAGTTCTGCTTTTGAATTTGCGGAATCTAAATTTGCGTGCTTTAAAGATACCACTTAGATTACGAGTACCGCTATACTTACTCTAGTGTTGTTAATTACGTTTTGACATTCACTGCTATTATTACCATTCGAATGAAGACCATTAGTTTTGGCAAAATTATCGCCACAATCATTATTCTTGTTAATATCCCACACAGGTCTATTATTATTATGAATGTCAATCATAGAACTATTAGTGTCAGTATTAATATTGGTACAATTGCTAACCTTCATTTTACCTTTCATCAATTAATATAATTATTATTGAAAGAGATACGAACGCCAAGACGGTAGCTATGGATGAGGAGGTGTGACATGAAGATACAGAGACAAGTACTAATATATGCAGTGCAAGAACAAGCGTCAAGAACTGTGTGACGTGCAAAATCGACAACACTACCGACAGCGACAAATGCAGAATGTTTGGTGAGAGGAGTGAAACGGCACATCGTTAGTGAATGCCAGAAATTGGCACAACGTGAATGCAAAAAAAGACGACATGAAAATGTGGAAAGAATGATCCATTGGGAGGTCTGTGGAAATCACAGCCTACAAAGAGCATAAAATGTGGTATGAAAACTTCCAGAGGGAGTCACCGAGAATAAGAATTGCAAAATCCTGTGGGATGCCCACCCCGTGCGATCACTTGACCAGACATCGGAAACCGGACATTGTTGTGATGAATAAAAAAGAAAGAACATGCATGATAATCGACATAGCATATCCCGGTGACTACAGGATCAAAGAGAAAGACAAAAAACTATACAACTACAACGATTTGAAGTGGGAAATACGAAGGTTGTGGTCAGTAAGGAGAGTAGACGTGATAGCAATAATAATTTTGCGCACTTTGGAAGTATCAGCAGTCAACTACGAGCATGGCTCAAAAAGATTGATATAAATATGAAGGTAGAAACGTACAAAAATCAGCATTGCTTGGAACTACAATAATTCTTCGCAGGGTTCTTAAAGCACGACCAGTAAACAATTGTTACCTTAGTCTGCAGGTTGTGGGCAGCTGATATTTTCCATCATACCCAGCAAAATAAGCTGAGTTTTCATAAAATAATAATAATACCAACAATAACAACAACAACAACAACAATAATAATAATAATGATACAAAGCCTCCCCACCAGAAATTTAAAAAAACAATGAAAAGAAACATAACAAGTAACTGCAGAATACGTGGAGATGGACAAGAAACAATGAAGCATATTATCTCTGGCTGCCCAGTCCTGGCTAAGAAAGAATGTATTCACAGACACGACAGAGCTGGGATCTATATACCCTGGAAGCTATGCCAACACTATGGAATAACAACAGAGAAAAGATGGTATAGGCACACGCCAGAAAAGGTCACAGAAAACGAGAAAGCAACCATACTCTGGCATATGCCAATACACATAGATAGAGAAATTAAGGCAAATAGACCAGATATAGTTGTCAGAGATCATAAAGAAAAAAATTCTTTCTAAATGATGTATCAATGCCAGCAGATGACAACGTTTCTCTAAAAGAAATGGAGAAACTTTCAAAATACAAAGACCTGGAAATAGAGGTAACTCGAATGTGTAATCTAAAAACAGAAACAATTCCTATCATAGTAGGTGCCTTAGGTATAATAAAAAATATTCAGACAAATACATAACAAAAAACACCAGGACTTACAAATATATATAACATACAGAAAATTGCTCTATTGGGCACTTCACACATCCTACGCAAAACACTTTCAATACAGTAAACATAAGAGCACCACAGCAAACCAAGGCACAAAGAGCTGCGCTCGGTAGTGAAGTGAAAGCACGCTATAAAAATAAAACTACTGAATAATAATAATAATAATAATAATAATAATAATAATAATAATAA
>NC_068989.1:24986555-24990960 GCF_001194135.2 Octopus bimaculoides
TACCAGGAAACCCCAAAATGGCTGAAGTCCAAAAGATAGTGCTCATGGGAACTGCCCATATCCTACGTAAAATACTGTCTATGTGATCTCAAATTTTAAAGCAAACATAATTTTCTTATGGTTTCTTAAACATTCACTTGAACAAAACTGTGCAAATCCAAATATATGGTACCCTAGGCATAACACCTACATGAACTTCTAACTTGTTGTCTCTTGAGGTCTCTGGGTGAGACTTGGATCCAACTTGTACAAATGCAAAACAAAAGTCAAACATAAAATAATAATAATAATAATAATAATAATAATAATAATAATAATAATAATTGGCTCCCATAGCTTCTGATCTTAATTAATTGCAAGTGTTATCATGTAAATTGCTTTGTCTTGGTATAAAAGATGGGCTACAGTAAATATTCTGCTCAACACCAAGGATTTGCATGCCAGTTATTTGGCCCTAACCAGTTGAGCATGTCCCTTAGTGGCTGACGATATGTGCATCTCTGATCACGAGCAAAAGTTGTGGGGTGCATCATAGTCATTTATGGAGAGGGATTAGTTGGGGTTTGAATAATTCACCTTTGGAAACATGGGCGTTTTGTGCGTCATCCTTTAGCAACCGTTATTCAGAGACCTTTTGAGCGGGATGGGTTACTCGACCAGAAGAAAATTCTACCTGGGCCCCACCTGCAAGGTCATGTACTGTTTATCTTGATATGAGATTACTATGTCGCACACATATTGTTGTGATGCATGTGCCTGTTGTATCCTTATCAGACGGGTAGTCAGGATGGGTATACTGGGCCTCGCATATTTTACCCCAGTGTCACTTTGATGACATGCACTGTTTTACCACTCAACAACAACAACAGCAACAACAACAACAACAGCAACAACAACAACAACAATAATAATGATATCATTATTATTATTATTATTAATGCTATTAATTACACTATTATTAATACAATCTTTGTTCAAGTTTATAATATGGGAAACTGTATTATAAAGGTTATAACATTTAGTATTTTCATTCTATTGGGTCATCCATGAATAATGTGGTTTTTATACTTTTATTTTTCAAAATTAAGATAAACAAAATTCTTTTTTAATCTGAAATATACTTTCCTTTATTTTCTACAATGCTCTTCCATCAATTTGGTAGCGTTGCAAGGCCCCTCTTCCAAAATTCACTTGTCCGTGACGAAAAATACTCCTCCAGTACTGTTCTGATCTCCTCTACAGAATTCATATTTTTTTCTGTTCAAATGATTTTGAAGACTGATAATCAGATGGGGCAATGTCCGGCGAAAATGGTGGGTGGGAAATCGTTTCCCATTAAAACTGCTGCAGCCTTTGGAATATCATTCTCGTTGCATGTGGCTGAGCATTAAACTGATGGAAAAAGACCTTTCGTCTTGAAACCATGGTCGTTTTCTCTTCTAGCGCTGACTTAAGCCGATCAAGCTTCTCGCAGTAGATCTCCTTTGTTCTTGTTTGGTTTGTGTTTAAAAGTCCAAAGTGGACTAAGCCTTTCATAACCCACCAAACAGATAACAACACCTTAAGTGGTAGAAGACCTTTAGCGTGGTGCGCCAGTGTTTCTCCTCTCCTTTCCCTTTCACTGTCTCGGCGCGTGACGCTTTTATAGAGAACCCATTTCTCGTCATGAGTCATTATTCAGTCCAAAAAAGGTTTATTCGGGAGATGTGACTTCAAACAAGAGTACACGTTCACTCTGCGCGTAATTAGACTCGGAATGTGGGTGAGGAACGTATTGACCCAATTTACTGACTTTTCTGATGGTATGCAGATGTTGATGATTGTTTGAATGGCCAAATCCAAACTTCTATGCTAGTTCCTCAACAGTTCCGATGGGATTTTGTTCCATCATGGTTTGCAGAACCTCTTCGTCAAGCTCTACAGATCTTCCAGGTCAGGACACGTCTTCTAGGCTGTAGTTTCCGGCTCGGAATTTCTGGAACCACCGTTAACACTTAATGTCCGATCTCAATATACTGCATTAATATTCCTCGCACTTTCCGTTGCGTTGTTGCTTTTAATAAACACATAAAGCAAAATATGCTGAAAATGCTCCTTCATCACTTCCATTATAGCTTTGAAAAAATAACTGTTAAAATCGAACTGCACTCTTCAAAACTAGCACTAAGAATAAGTACAAGGTAAAACTATTAACTACTTTTATAGCAAGTTGATATAGGTATTTTATCCCCTCCGACTTTTAGTTCATGCAATTGAAAAATGCATTATTTATGAGATGACCCAATATGTTTTCCATTCAGAAGCTTAGGACTTCTTAAACATTTACATTTATTTTTAATATATCAAGTAGGGAGAAGTACGACACAGAATGGGACATGGTTCGCCTTTTTAATTACAGGGACAACCCATTTTTGACAGCTAAGTGGACTGAAGCAACGTGAAATAATTTTTTTGGCTGAAGGACACAATTCGCTACCTTGAATTGACCTCATGACGTTGCGATCGTGAATCGAATATATTAACCACTAACCCATGCGCCTTTACATATCTATTTTTCTATCTCTATATATAATTTTCTGATGTATTCATAGATTACATCATGAAATGTAATACACCATCTTCAGGTAAAATTTTAAACAGGTATTAATGGGTGAGATAATACATTCATGATGGTGAATCAAACTACACTTTTGGATAAGTAGTATCTTCAAAAATTTGGCTGTGTAATAAGACGTTTGCTTTCGAACCACATGGTTCCGGGTTCAGTCCCGCAGCGTAGAACCTTGGGGAAGTGTCTTATGCTATAGGCTCGGGCCGACCAAAGCTTTGTGAGTGGACTTTATAGATGGAAACAGAAAGAAGCCTGTCGTATATACAGATGTGTGCGTGTGTGAATAGGCTTGTCTGTGTGTGTGAATAGGCTTGTCTGTGTGTGACTTTGCGTTCGTGATTGTCCCCACCATCGGTTGACAACCGGTGCTGGCGTGTTTATGTTCCCGTAACTTAGCGGTTCGGTGACGAGAAACTAGCATAATGTAAGCTTCTAAAAGTTGCTTTTTCTGATTTTCATTGAGTTCATGTAGAACCCACTTATCCAACTTTTTCACTTAACCGATTTGAACCAGGTGAGTCAAAAGTGTCTGCTTCCTAATCCTAACACCAAACAACAACGATAATTCACGGGCACTTTGAGATGGATCCGACTCGACGGTGGCTTTCACTTCGCCATTGTTCACCTTTGTTTCTGGTTGACCGCGTTGCTCATATGTGATGTCAGTTACCAGAACGAAATTTTGCAAACCAATTTTATACTGTCTGCTATGTAATAACATTACAATGAAATAATCCATTAATATTCCGAGCTGTCTGTGATGCTGTATTTCCAAGAAAGAACTCATATTTCAAAACTGTACGAATTTCCGATTTATCCATCTCTAAACAAAAATAGCAAAAAATGATTTATAAATACTTCATAAAGCGCAAAATAAGTTAGAATAAAGAAATAGATGTGTCAGCTTTCTAACAAAAAATATAATGGTGGCACAAAATGAGCAGCTGTCACCGTTTACCATATACTTTACTACAAATTTCATACTTGACAACCTAATAGCTCATAGCCAAAACTGGTTTTCTTTTCTACTTTTCCTTCGTTCTTTTTATCTATCGACAAAAACCAAGTATGGGTTCCCAAATAAAAAGAGCAAAATACGTACTCCTCCCTTCAATCTGATATCAGTTCTTACTACTCTAGTATTTCCTTCATAATCCTTAATAAAAGCATTAATTTTCGCTAAAAGGAAAGTCCTGTCTTACTACGGACTAGACAGATACTATTCTACTTGCTTGACGTACAGATAGGCCCAACAATTTTGATATTACAATGGGATCAAGAATCTATTTGTTATAGTGCTTGCGTGAATATTTCCTAACTTGAATGGAGGTCTATATAAAGACCGTGCATTGTTTATCACTCCTAGCCATAGTAAGGTATATATTGAGAAAACTAGGAAGAAACTAAGAAAATTGCTTAAAAACTATCATCTAGGCATTATTTTTGAATATAATCTTAAGGTCGCAAACTTCTTAGATGTAACTCTGGATCTCTAGCATTGTAAACCAGTTAAGACCACGACTTATGTAAGTCGCTTTTCAAACCACTTTTTAGTATATGACGTAAAGTAGAACGTCATACTTCTCTGCTAATGAGAATCTCTTTGATGCCTATGCTCATCCTTATAACGAAGCCTTAATAAAAGCGGTATATAAACAAACCATTATCTATTTCTTCGCCACTAGTAAAATGAGAGATCATAGAATAGGGAGTAGTACGAACAAACACACACACTCGCGCGCACACACACACACACACACACACACACACACACACACACACACACACACACAC
>NC_068989.1:24991455-24997914 GCF_001194135.2 Octopus bimaculoides
ATATATATATATATATATATACCCACTTACAAGAAGATATATGTATACATGTGTTCATAAATTCGGATGTGTCTGTGTGTACATTTGATAGAAAGAATGAATGGAAGAGAGAGAGAGAGAGAGAGAGAGAGAGAGAGAGAGAGAGAGAGATTGATAAATAGATGGATAGATAGATAGAGAGCGCATGTGAAAGAGAGGAAAAGAGAGAGAAAGTGAGAGAGAGAGAGAGATTGATAAATAGATGGATAGATAGATAGAGAGCGCATGTGAAAGAGAGGAAGAGAGAGAGAAAGTGAAAGAGAGAGAGAGAGAGAGAGAGAGAGAGAGAGAGAGAGAGAGAGAGAGAGAGAGAGAGAGAGAGAGAGACAGGCACATAGATCCATATTTAATCGGACAACCATAGCTGCAAGAAAGAAATAGTTATGTTTGATTTTAACCAGCTGTTCAACGTTTAGATATCAGTTCAGTTAATGTTGATGTTACAAGTGGAATTATGAGATTTAGAGTAGGAACCTGAGGAGATAGACAAATACAACAGATTTCTGCATGTCCGACATGTGAGTTGCTCATTGGCACATTACTGTTTAAGGCAATTTACATATCGAATTAACCACAGTTGCATGAATTTAATGTGCTTTGGAGAATTCATTTAGATGTAGTTGTGAGTAAGCTGTTTTCCCTGCAGGAATTTGAACGTGCATCATCTATAATTTCTAGTTTAAAATTTGGTCTAGTATTAATGATACTTATCATATAAGCTCAAGCATGGTTTTGTGGTGAGGAGTTTGATTCCCAATCCCATGAATTCGGTTTCAATCCCTCTTCGTAGCATATTAGGCAGATAGATGTCTTCTATATTCCCCGGTCGACCAAGGACTTGTGAGCGTATTTCATTAATAGAAACTGAAAAAAGCCCGCGGTATCTCTCTCTGTGTTTGACTCTCGGGTTTTACCTTTCTTCATTTTTTTCCTCATTTCTTTCTGTAAAAGTTCGTAGGCACGAACCGTCAGGGGCCTTTCTGTTTTTCCTGAGAGTCAAACTAATACACCCAGGTTGTTTTCTCACCGGACACTCCCTTTTGTTTTTTATACATTTAAACCATATATATATATATATATATATATATATATATATATATATATATATATATATATATGTATATATATATGTGTGTGTGTGTGTGTGTGTGTGTGTGTGTGTGTATGAGCATGTATGTGCGCGCGCGCATGTGTGCCAACCAGAGTTGGTTCTTTTTGATTTCCCGTAGCTAAATGGTTCAGTGTAAGAGACCGCTAGAATAGGTGCCACACTTAAAGAAACAAAGGTACTGCATTCCATTTGTTCGACTGAAACACCTGAGTTCAATGACTGAAACAGGTAAAAGATGAAATGTAAAAGATTAAAGATATGGTGTAATATATATTTATGTTGCGAGAGGAAACAAAATAGAAATACAATTTTAATATCTTCTTTGCTGCAGTGTGATTCCGACGTCGGAAATTGCTTCAAAGTTGTTACAAATCACACAATAAAGTTGAAACACATAACACAGATAGCATGAGTAAAAGATGGAGGCAAAAATATAGAGGCAAAGAGAAACATAATGTAGTGTTATACGAATGTAACCTAACATAAGATATTTTCTGAATTTTCGTTTATTTGCTCTAGATATAGCGTTATGCTAAAAATCCTGCCTAAACGTTATTCATCAGTCATTCATAAACATCAACAGCTGTAATGCACAGGGTGCGTAAGGTATTTGAAGACATACTTTTTGGGTAATTGCTTCATTTTTTACTAACTCTATAATCTTTGTTTCAGAAACCAATAATGGCAGACCATCAGCTTACTCGAGAAATGGAGAGGCATGCAGTTATTGTGGTTATAAGGGCTGAGCATAGTGATTTAGAAATATCTCGATTTTTAAAACTTGCCAGATCTTTCGTTTTCGTCTACAAAGTTTGTTAGGAGCTAGAGACTGAAGAGGGAAACGTATCACCAGTGTTAACGCATTAAAAACATTCTAAACGCTCTGAAATCATCAAAACACGTGAATTTATCCAGCAGGTTCAATGGACCATTGATTACAATCCCAGAACGTCTATGAGGTCAATTGGAAAACATCTACATGTGTCAGAAGAAACAGTCAGAAATGTTGTCCACGAAGGCATCAGATAAAAGTCTTATATGATGAAGAAAGGTCAATTTATCCGAAAAAAGCAAAAGTAAATCACTAAATCAGGTCTAAAAGGCTCTTAAACAAACTGAAAAATTTGATTTGGTTCATCTCAAACGAGAAAAACTTCGACCAAGATCAAAAAGTTAACAGAAGGAATGACAGATGGTTGTGTGCAGGCTTTTCTGAAGTTCCAGTGTTATGTATACAAAATCTCCTGTCATGGTTTTAGTGATTATCATCTATGAAGGACATGTGATGCCTCCTTACTTCTTTCCTCAAGGCCTTAAAAATGTTAACTCTACCACCTACATTGAGGTCCTGGAAATAATTGTTAAGACCTGGATAGATAGTGTATGCAATGGAAGGCTATATGTGTTTCAGTAACACAGGAATGGATATCTAAAATTTTTCCTGATCACATAACCCCTAACATTTGGCCTCCTAATTAGACTATTACATGATGAGCGTTGTTGAGAGAGAGGTCAATGAACACGCCCATAACACCAAAGATTCTTTGAAAGCTGTCATAATCAGAGAAATGTCCAAAATGTACCACGTTCATTTGATTCGAGCATGTAGACTAAGATCTCGTATAGAAGCGGTTGAAGCTGAAGGTGACATTATTGAATACCATTATAGAAAAGAAGGTTTATTTTTATCCTCATAGCATTTTTTGATAAAGTTATTATCTGTTATTATATATCTGTTTTTCTTTATATAAACATAAATCTGTCCTGAAATACCATACGCACCCTGTATATTCTGCAGATTTGGGGAAATCAATACAAATAATTTCCTGAGAGTTGAACACAAAATACTGTGTTCCAATCATAGTCTTAAGATTTAGTGTTACTAAAGCAAATTGTCGAGAGACGCACGAAGCAATTTTGATTGAAATATAAGTGTATACATTTATATTTAACATGTTCGTGTTCACTCAAAGGTGAAAAGCCCGTCGCTGCAAAAATCCTCTCTTAACAAATATTCACCTTATAGTCAAGTGAGTGAAAAACATGCATCTGGGCTATGAATGTTGTCATGGGTCCACTGGGCACGTTTCTGCGTCGTTATGCTTCATTAACAGCGGGTGACGAATCTGTTCTTTATAATCAACTAAAAATTGCCAGTTAAACTGAAAGAGGAAATAGCAAGAATTAATTAATTATAAGCACTCTAATCAACAGTAATTGAAATATATTTAACACGTTCGTGTACACTCATTCGTACACAGGCTTTCGCTCTGGGAATTGTCTCGTAAAAAATCTTCTCTTCATAGGCAATGTGGCAATATGTGGGAAAATCACACCTCTAGGCTGTAAATAACACTGTCGAACCTTAGGAGTCGTTTTTCTGCGTGGTTACACGTCATCAGCTACGGATAATGAATCCGTTGCTTATAGGACAATAAACACTTCCGATCTTATATTGGAACATGAAATATAAATTTGCTGATATGCGCAAAGCGTTTCAAGCTGGAAATAATTAACTTTCGGCATACTAAGCTGCGTAACGTGCGACAGAAATGTGTACAAATGTATTTAACACGTTTCATGTAATCACAAAAGTAATAAGACCTTCGCAGCGAAAATTATCATGGAAAAAATATTCTCCTAAAAAATATGTGAAAAATATACTATTGGGCTATAAATGTCATCATCATCGAACCAGAGATTGCTAATGATTTTCTCAATCATGTAACGCTAAACATTCTTCAACACCTTATTGGACTTTTCAGTTTTAACAAATACGTAAAATGCAAACAAAATTTTCAGTGTGTTTGGTTTATTAACCATTTAGAAATGATTATAAGATGTTTTATCTTATTACTTGTGCAAGTCGTTGGACTGTGGCAATGCTAGGATTAATCGAAGAAATTGACTCTATATTTATTTTTACGCCTGGTGCTTATTCTATCGTAACTTTTGCCGATTCGGTAAGTTACAGGGACTTGAGTAAACTTACACCGGTTTTCAAGCAGTGGGGGGAAAACAAAAACGCACGCAAGCATAATCCAAAGAAGATAAAAGACAGTTCTAGCACATTTTAAATGACCAGTTACAACTATTTCGGTAACATTCTGTTTTTAAAGCAATTTCACACAAAAGTTCTGTAAAGAAAATTTACGCAACATGAGCAGATATATGCATTAAAATGGCATTTGCATTAAAAGGGGCGCCCTTACATTGTGCGACTTCTACATGCATACTGCTGTGGTGAAATCCTGACACCCTTGTCAGATAGCAAGTGAACTGTTTTGAAGCTTATAAAGGTGCATGCGTACTGACAGTGCGAGGTATAGTGTGGTGTGCGCAGTCGCAATTGTGAAGGCAGTCGTAGAAGTCGTTAAGAAGAGATATAAGTTTGTTACGTGTTTGTTACTGATTTAGTTTTTGCAGTGTTATAACACTGTTACAGTGTAGTCTATAGCTGAACCCAAGGATATAAGACATCCATCCATCCATCCATCCATCCATCCATCCATCCATACATACATACATACATACATACATGTGTGTGTGTGTGCGTGTGTAGCAAACCCAGGGATATTTTAGAAGACACTTGCCGAAGATGCCATGCACACTTGGCTGAACCTAATATTTGCATGATTGCAAAGATAACTTCTTAACCACAGAGTCACCGCTGCGCCTATGAAGTTTTAAATAGTTGCATTTCTTATCATTAGCTTAATAATTGAAAGATCTGGTATTCATTCGTGTTTACAGAATACGGATCAGTTGTTTGGTGAACTGAATTACCTGCTCTTTATGTATTCTAATTGACTGAGCATTCAGCGGACATGCTTATTATAAATGTTATTCTCATGCAGTATCAGCGTGACAAGATGGATAGCAACTTTGTGCCTATCAATAACAAGCAGCGATGGGCTTCCGTGCAGTTTCCATCTACACAATTTCAGAAGTTGGTGTTAACCTGAAGCTTTGATATGATACCAACATGACAATAAGCGAATTCGAACTTGTATACTCGTCATAGTGAAGCGCACTAACCATTTGGCCATGTTGCATTCTCTAATTCACGAGGGTTACGTATTGTAACCTATTTCATGCAGATAATATTTTCTGCATTGATTTCACCAACTTTTAGAAAATTCAACCAAATTTGTTTTCTTCAAACGGTAATACACCTCAGTGTCGCTGTACAGGAACAGCACAAACGTCAGTTGTTAAAATGTCTCAGATAGTGTGGTCCACGTTTCTATGTAACAAATGTAGGTATTTTAAAGTAAATATGAGAAGGCTAATCCCCCAGTAGTTAGTGTGTTGAATTCACGAACAAGCAGGATATTGAGAGAGTGTCTTCTTGAGCAAAGTACATCAATGTACGTTGCTCCACTCTGTCTGCTGGAAATCAGTATCACCAACTACTGGTGCATCGCTCTCTGTCTGTTTGTCTACCTGTGTCTCTCACTCTCTCTCTCTCTATCCCTCCTCTCTCTATCTCTCTCTCTCTATCGCTCTCTCTCTCTATCCCCCTCTCTCTCTCTCCCTCTCTCTCTATCCCCCTCTCTCTCTATCTCTCTCTCTCTCTATCCCTCTCTCTCTCTATCCCTCTCTCTATCTAGCCCTCTCTCTCTTCTTCCCTCTCTCTCCCACTTTCTCTCTCTTCCTCTTTTTCCCTAGCTGGCTAGGGTTTCGAGACCTGTGAATGTATCTATGTTTACTCAAAACCAGAAGAGTATCGAAACCGTTCAGGGGAGACATTGTATATGCTTATCAGGTTGAACCCGCTTCTGAACGTTGGCTAAGCTAAACTAGTTTGAGAGGAAGTAATTAAATATAGCTTCATTGAAGAGTGCCATTTTCAACATTTTCGTTCTGGAAGGCTGTTAAATTATTTTCATTTTCTATGTTTTACGTCTTTTAATATATTTCTCATGCATGTCTCTTAACTCAGAAAATAGAACCACGCACATTGCATTCGTCCACTAAGGGAATGAATTTCTTAACTTAAAAGCTAAACACGTATTTAGTTGATTCCGGAACTGATTATCATCCCCTGCTCATGTATTGAATAAGAATTGTCAAAATTTTCAAAAAAAAAAATATTAATCTTATTGAATTTGATTTTCAGTTATCTCTGTATATGCATACATACATGTGTGTGTGTGTGTGTGTGTATGTGTGTGTGTGCATGAGTGTGTGTGCATGTATATAAATGCATATAAATGTATATGTATGTATGAATATATATACATATATATGTATACACACACACACAAATATATATATACATACATATATACACAAATATATATATA
>NC_068989.1:24998584-24999620 GCF_001194135.2 Octopus bimaculoides
TATATATATATATATATATATATATATATATATATATATATATATGACACTCGGCATTACTTGTTTTCTCTCATCTCATCTATGTGCTAAAACTTGAAGCATGCTCACAATGAATAATATCTAATTGATTGCATTTCAGCATGTTATTCATAACATCTTTCAAAAATACATTTGAAAGAAATTTCAAAGAACTAAAGCCTTTCTCTGGATTTGTCATTTCCATCTTCATTCTTCAAAGGATTTTATTGAACCCTTTCTCAAAAAAATTGTAATATAAAATTTATTCTATAAGTGAATATATATATATACCCATCACATTACAAGTAGAGATAATTTCAGAATCAACTGGTATTGTGACATTCAAATGTAGTTGCGCTTTACATGGGATATCTATACTATATATAAAACAGAGGTGTGTGTGTAATAGGATATAAACTTGTAACACGTGAAATAAAATCCGTATGTATTACAATGTTGACTAAGTGCATGTAATTCTTTCGTGTGGTTTCCCCGAAGTAATTTTTGTTCAGCATCTACATAGTATAACACAGATTGAGTCTATATAAAGACGTTGATGTACCCTAGGAAGCCTAACGATTATAAAAACAACTGTTGTGATACAATAAATATGAATCTAAGAGAAACTAAATATGATGGAGTATTTTGTTATTTTAGTGTCCTTATAGTAAGGAAGGACCTTATAGTATGGACCATATAGAGAGGAAGACGTGTTTGTGTGAAATGAACAATTTTATAATTATATATCTGTATATGTGTATGTGCGTGGGTATGTATGCATGTACACACACACACACACACACACACACACACACACACACACATACGCACATACACGCACGCACACACTTACTAACATACATGTAAAAAAAAAAACATCTTTAAAATAACAGAATACCACAATTCCTTTCACAGGAAGTTTTCGTGTTGTGTAAAATATTTTCAAACAACTCGTGACTGTGGATTTTCATGGATGAGTTCATGAACTTTGGTTCTTTTCTCTAAATTATATATATGT
>NC_068989.1:24999705-25005135 GCF_001194135.2 Octopus bimaculoides
ATATATGCAGCGATTTATATCAGGAAAATCCTGGACGGCCTTGTACCAAACATTGGCATCGAAAATTACTCAAACAGCAGAACGGGGCGCCACTATATAATGCCGGAGATCCAGGCATCGCCATCAAAATACAGGACCAGATACTGTAACAGCTTGTGTTTCAAGGGTCCACAGCGCTTCAATAGCCTTCCAAAATGCCTGAGAGACCCGCATTGTGTGGATGTAAGCTTCTTTAACAAAAAAAAACAAAAAAACAAAAAATTTGGATCTCTTTCTGTCAAAGTTACAGACGAGCTTAAATCGCGGCAGGATGAACAACTGAGCGCAGCGGCGTCGAACTCTCTCATTGACCAAATACCACATATCAGAGGTTTTAAACAATAGTGTAGCACAGTCAACGGTGCTGCCCCAGCTTGACCGCAGCTTTGTGTGTATGTGTATATGTTTGTGTGTCTATCAACCGATGGTGGTGTGTTTACGTCCCCATAACTTAGCGGTTCGGCAAAAAGAAGCCGATAGAATGAGTACTAAGCTTACAAAGAAGAAGTTCTGGGGTCGATTTGCTCGACTAAAGGCGGTGCTCCAGCATGGCCGCAGTCAAATGATTGAAACAAGTAAAAGAGTAAAAAGTAAAAGTGATACGTATGTATGTATGTATGTATGTATGTATGTCATTTTTCAATTTCATTTCAAGAATTCTTGCCTATAAAGGGCCAGTTTCTAACCTGGATCTAAAGCTCCTTCATTGGAATTTAATTATGAACAATAGGGTATTTTTTTTTGTATTTATGCATGTGTGTATGTACATGTGCAGATTTGTATGTTTTATTTTATATATGCCTTCCCATGCATATAGTTGCATATCTAGACATGATTATATATATTTAAATGATAAACTTCTTGAAAGTTTTACAAATTTTTACAGTTCCAGGGATGTATTGGATCTGTAGTCTTCGAATTAATTTTCTCCTTTCTGGATTTGACAAGCCTAATTTTTCAAGATTGGTATCTAGGCAGTGTGTTACATATCCCAGGGCACCAATACTTACAGGTATAGACATGAATTTGTAGTTTGCATAGAGTAACTGCATATTTCTCAATAGTTCAGGGTAGGTGTTCTCTTTTTCACTGATCTTCAGTTTTATATTAATATCCACTGGGCAGCTAATTTTCACAACTATGTACAGTTTCTTTTCTCTATCTCAAATCGTTATATCAGGTTTGTTGTCCTTTCATTTTATTGAGGTCTTCATTGGCACATTCCACGAGTACTTCTTTTTATTTTGCGTGGCTTTGGCTTATACCATACTGTGGGTTCTTATTTCTTTGTCCTCGGGGTTATTCTTCTGACGGATTTCATTATTGAGTGTTCTAGCAACAACAATATATCTCATCGGTAGAAATAACCGTGATGACATTTTCGAACAACTGCTTATGATGCAGCGTCGTACTAATATATACTTTTGTTATTTACACCACCTGTCCTCGTCTGTTGTTATTATTTGTATATTCTCCCATATATATATGTATATATGTATGTACTCATTCGTCCAACTTCTACTTCTATAAAACATTCAAATAATGTGTATATATATATATATATATATATATATATATATATATATATATATATATATATATGCATAATTTTCTCTAATTTCACCGATTAATATAATCTATCTCTGTAAAATATGTAAGAACTATTAATTTAAAATAATTAATAAATTTAATTAATTTTATGATATGAATAAATTTTAAATTTTAGAAATTATTAATATTTCATAATTACCTTTTAAATTAGATTAATAATAAGCAAATCCTATTTGGACGTATTTATCAAGGATAGTTTTCTTTAATGTTTGATATGATTATTTTAAATCGTGTGCAATATTTTGTATACACCAGATTAATTGACACCTATCTGATGATAAGCATTTATCATGATACTGTGATACAAATGTTATTAACATAACATTTTGTCTTATTTACCAAGGAATTTTACCTCTTCTGTATTAATTTAGTCGATTAGTAATGCACACACGATTTACAATGGTGTGTTTTATTGTAGGGACTTCTAAGTAATGAAAACAATGTTTTCATTAGAGCGTCTTTACGACAATATACCTTGATTAAAATATATATACGAACAAGTAGCAAATATATTGCAAATTTGACTTACAGTCTTATTAAAACAAACTTCGTTTCTGCTAGTGTGGATTTGCTTTTAACATAAAATCATCAGAAGTACGCTTCCGTAATATTAGAAAATATGGTGAGGTCGGCGAACTGGCAAAATTGTTAGCATGACGGACAAAATCCTTGTTTTTTAAAATGGTGGCTTAGAATTGCTTTTCCTCTAAAAAAAAAAAAAGTGGTTCTGTTTTTGAAAAAAGGTGGATTAGAATTGCTTTCTCTCTAAAAAACAGTCTGGGTGGTTAATGGCAGTCGCATGATCCAATGCTAGTTCACAATTGTTCTGATTTCTTATAGTTGTTGTGAAGTCAAGAAAGGCTTGTTTAGTGAGCTAGTTCAGTAGTTTTGGATGGTGTTTTGGGGGTTTACATGCAAGTAAAGAATGTTGTGTATTTGTATGTAAGTATATGAGTGTATGTTTTTTTCCTGACCAGGACAGTATGTGTGTGAATGTGGGTATGTGTGTGAATATGGATATGTGTGTAAATGTGGGTATGTGTGTGTGTGTTTCTGTGTGTGTGTTATATTTGTCAGGGTGCTGTGTGTGCGTCGGTGTGCGTGCATGTGTATGTATGCGTATGCGTGTATGTTTGTGTATGTTATATTTGTGAGGGCCCCGTGTGTGTATCCATGTGTGTGCATGTGCATGTGTGTGTTCATGTGCGTGCATGTATATATATATATATATATATATTGTATTCGTTTATGATATACCAAAAAACCTACTTAAAATTCATTTGGTATATTATACTTGATGCTTATTTACTTATGTATACATGCATACGTACAAACATGCATTCATACATGCATATATACATACATACATAATACATGCATACATATATATATGTCTAGGAATCGAACGCGTGTTACTGTATTAATATGCAACAATAACACAAATTAGCAAAATTATCAACCAATTAACCAATTCAATTAACATAAAGTTTAAGAATTTGATATTATATCAGTTTCTAGTTGTACCAGCGAAATAAAGCAGAGAGAATTCCAATAGTGTAAACAGCATACATGATTGTTGTAATAATTCCTTATTTCACGCGTTTCTTCTGACAGACCTCGGTTGTATATAGTGGGTCTATCCCCTAAATGACCTGTGACCCATAAAATGGCCAAGATAACGGCTACGAGAATTTAGGGTACTCCTCATTGGTTATCTACCACGATTACTGTGGTAGCGCTTGTAGCCCAGCTAAGACCAATAACTGAGGAATTTATATCGCTCAACTTCGGCCACGCAATAAAGCAACTGCTATAGTATACTCTTACAGTTCGCACATAAATCTCACACAAACTACTGAATTGCTTCACTTAGCTTAAAAACCGTTTTCTGTTTTTCATCATGACGACACAGCTTTTTAAAATAAATATTTTGTATTCGAAACTTCATAACTTCAAATGAAAATAACTAGGTTACACTGGTGACAACCAACCGGAAACATTTTATCCTTACACACACACATGTGCGCACCCGTATGTATGCTTCTTCTATTTTTTAATTATTATAAATCTTCCACTGAGGAGGGAGTCGGTTTGCAATAAAGATACGAGGCTGCATCTTTAGGATGTAGTTAATACAGACGAATTCATTTTTGGAACCTGAGAAAACTCTTGCGTATTTTTACTGTTCCACTCACAGATTGCATTTATAAAGTACGAATTAGCCGGTCGATATTCTTACTGAAAATCCCAATTTATCCAGATTCGCCTTTAAGCATTTACTAACAAAACCTAATGCTCCAATTATTATTGGTGTGAATATGAATTCATAGGCTGGATATAGAAGCTGAAGGTTTCGAATCAGCTGTCCATAGATATCCTCTTTTTCCTTGATTTTCAAAGAGATATTTATATCTGTAGGGCAGCTGACCACTATGGCGGTACATACTTTTACCCCTCTGTCCCAAACAACAATATGTATGTATGTATGTATGTATGTATGTATGTATGTATGTATGTACATACATACATACATACATGGGTACATAATGTGAGAGAGACAGTTAGATAGAACAAGGCGTCATGATAGACAGGTAGATTAGGAAAAAAAGTGGGAAACTGTTCTCTGATCTACCTGTCTATCATGACGCCTTGGTCTGTCTCTCTCACATTATATACTCATAATAAGAGGAATGGCCACTAAAATGGATTCCTATACGTTAGAGATAGACGTTAAATCGCCTTACCACAAGAGAAAAACTCAGCAAACGCCAAAATGTAAAAAAAAAAAAAAATATTATTCACTATCTGCATGGTTATTTACGGCACTAATGCGCCAAAATGAAGACTTTTGAAAAATACCACAAATATATTTTGTAGAACTGTACATGAGTTTTCTTTCGGGAAAACGTTTGTGTGTATAGTTCTGTGAAATACGTTTTCGAATACGACAGGGTACGCTGAGGATTTACAGATACTTACATTTTGCATTTTGCAAGTATTAATAATGAAATCATGATACGTAGGTAATTGTTTTATTTTGTAAATTTTCATTTGCTCTGCTTATTTTTTACATTTTGGCGTTTGGTGAGTTTTTTTCTTGAGAACAGACACTTTTTGGTAAGGCGATTTGACGTCTGTCTCTAATGCATAGAAATCCACTTTAATGGTCATTCCTCTCATATATATATATATATAGACAGCGGTACCTTGACTTATGAATGTCTCAACGAACGAATTTTTCGAGATACGAGCCGTCTTTTGGCCGATTTTTTGCTTTAAGTTTTCCAATATTCGCGGGTGCTCTAGGGACTTAACCCCCGCGAATACTGGGGGAATATTATATATAATACATATTCTTGATTTAATATCCCATTTAAGTTCACGGTTAGCTCTTATATTGATGAAGCTTATGCACACACACACACACACACACACACATATATATATATATATATATTAACGCGCATAAGGTTAGGTTCGGTTTTTCTAATACCAAAAATTTAACCCAAATTATCGCCGCTCATAACTTTAAACTTTTATCCACTTATTCTAGTCATGATTCTATTGATATAAATATAGAGAGCAATAATATTAATACTAGAGACAATGTTCGAGATAATTTTCAAAATAAAAAGGATATTGATAATACCATTAACTATGGTACTAAATTAATAGAAATTTCTGAAGATAATCCTAATAGAATTAGATTCCTTAGTGCAAATGCTAAAACTAAAAACATTGTATATAGGTGTAATGTTATAACAGATAAGAAGATTTGGA
>NC_068989.1:25008498-25018435 GCF_001194135.2 Octopus bimaculoides
ATATATATATATATATATACAGAAACACACATGTATATGCATGTGGGTATGGGAAACGTGTGTATTTATGCTGCAACGCGTGTAGAAGTAGGTAGATGAAAGCAATAAGCTAATATAATGCGTAGAAATTGAGAATATAATAAAGATACACCTTTAGGCTTTCTTTTTAGATCAACTTCTCTAGTTTCGTTTACAGTCTGTAAATAATATTAATAATCTTCAAAGTTTAATAGACTTTTGATATTAAAAGAATTACCATTACATGATATACCGACGTGTGTTATTAAAGCAATATTGAAAGATTGAAAATGATGCAAAGCAAAATAATATTCTCATGCTTTATGCACCATTCTCTGGCGAAATAATTTAATTGGTATTTTAAAGGGATGATATTGGCATTTAAGATTTAATTAGTGAGATATATAGAAGGAAATCCATAAACAAGCGATAAATATTTTCTTCCAAAGATTTACTTCCGAGTGTGAAAATAAATTCACATTAATCATCAGATAAGTAATATTTGTATGCAATATATAGTATATCAATAATTATGCTGACTCTCACGTATTTTTGAAATTAATTTATCCGAAAATGTTATACCGTGAGAAAACATTGTCTGTAAAGATTAATACATAAAACTTTAAAAACTTTAAACTCGGCATGATATATTTAATACATATTTTGCAAGAATGACCCCTATGCAACTTCTCTATTTCTTTTTATAAGAATAACATTTATACAAACAATAATAGTAACTAAAACACTAATAGAATCTTTATCAGTATCAATGTGAATGACTACGAAAGTAGTAAGATAAATCAAAATCTTAACACGAGCCTATAAGGAGCTTTGTCCTCGTTCACGCTGTCTATAGCAAACATCAACTAAATCTACAATCGGCTATGTTTGGGAAGAAAAATAAAGAGTTATGAAAACTTTTCTCTCTTCAGCTTCAACATATTCTGAAAGATATATAATGCGTGCTGTTCACATCGTGGTTTTGACAATCGCTGGTGAAAAGTCTTTGATTTTTGTGTCGGAATCAAAATTACTTCATTCTCAGTTTTGAATTCTGGATTTCGGAGAGTGACAAGATTTCTCTTTATTCTCGACCGTTATTTATTTTCTTAGTTACCGACCATATAGAGTAAACGGTACTATTGTTTGCACCCAACATTCTGTTACCCACCCCATTTAATGCAGATTTTATGTTAAATACACACGGTTTCTGTAATTGTTTATCCTTTCTCCTCAAAATATCTGTTTCTTCTCCGAAAACTTATATTTGTTGACATGCTCTAAGATTTTGTACATGTTTTGTAGTTAAACGTATTAGCTTGGCTGCGTTTCATACTAGATACTTTTGTAGCCCTCAGTTTTATCAGTTAATCACCTTACAGTTTTCACTACGGCTAGTTGCTGTTGTTAGTGCTATTTAAAAAAAAAATATGATTACTCTGATAGCACAGACATACGGTCAAGCCAGCCAGTCATTCAACATTCTGTTTTTGTCATATATCTGCATTATTTGAGATGAGTTTATTCTTAACGATTGAGTGGGATTTGATGGTGATTTGGCTACTATTTATTCGCTAAGAGAGTGATCCCATGGAATCTCTCTTATATATCGTTTTGTCCTTATTGACAAGATATGCTATGTTATGATATGTGCATTTCACTCACGCATTGTTTCATTGCTGTTGCATTCATATTCTTTCAAAATCATTAGTAGCGTAATTGAAGTTACACGGAGATCACATCTCTTTAGCCATGTTCATTTGATACGCACGCATCACCTTCATTTGATACGCACGCATCACCTATGAAACGATTGTGTTTCGCATTAGCTACACGATAATTCGCCTCGGGCTCAAGAAATATCAAAACAAATGATTCTTTCAAATGAAGTTTCGAACAATTACGTACAGAGATCAATGTTTGAGCACCACAACATGCAAACATGAATTCAGGCAATTTGAATATCCGTTTCCGGTACGTTTCTAGAAATAATATTACATATCGGAAATATTTCCTTCTATACCTTAGCATATTCAAGAATTATTTGATGCTTTATATGACGTATTATGTGAACAAAACGATTTATGATAGCACAAGGAATTGTATTGTACATTTTCGAGCTTATTGATTCTGCTTCGCCATATCAGTAGTAAAGAAATCATTTTTTCACTGGTGAATTTGAATTATCATATCATATGATAATACGGATTTCTTAAAGAACAAATAATGATATTTGCTTTCATAATTATACATTAAACCATACGGAATTATATTAATGACACAGGCATAACAATTTGACCAATAAGTTTGTTTGGCCTCGATTCGGATTAGCTCGGCGGGAATTCGAATCTGTTCTGGCCACAAACTGATCAATTTATTGTGAGTGAAATTTAGTAGAAAGAATATACTTGGAAGATCGTCGTAATATATATATATATATATATATATATATATACATATATTAAAATTAATTTACGAAGGTATCATTAACTCTATTATTATCCAACGTAACTATTTTAAGAATGATAATACCAGGATCAATGAGACAGGCGACAGCACGCCAAAAATAGCATTAAATAGCCGAGGGATTAAAATTAATCAAAGGACATAGTAAGTATGTCTACCTGCTTGAAATAACAGTCAAAATTCTTTATTAAATCGTATGTAGTTTTGGCGATTTAATAACGAATTTTGACTGTTATTTCAAGCAGGTAGATATACTTAGTATATCCTTTGATTAATTTATATATATACATATATATATATATATATGCTGTGAGCTCGCGAGTGCCTAGGTTCACGTATATTAGCATGTCCGCATGTTTCATTCCTGAACCGGGTGTCGCTTTGTATTCTTGAGTAAGCCACAACTCTGCCCTGTAACTATTGCTGTAACAAGTGATATTCAGGTGCTGATGATTGACAAAGATTATATCGAAGGCAATAATACAAATAGTAATAATTATGAGAATAATACATAAAAGTATTACATGTATAGATGAATAACAATAATAATAAAAGCACTCGTGAAATTCTGGTGAAAAATTCCTAAGCATTAACATGTAACACACATTACCATTATCATTAACATTAACACACATACACGCTCGCGTATGTAAATTGAATAGACAAGTATACAGATAAACTCTGTGTGCTCACACATTCTACGCACACGATCATACATACCCGCACACAATAAACACACACACACACACACACACACACACACACACACATCTCTATATAGGTTCATAGATGTATTGATGAAGAATGGGGATGTGAAAGGGAGATAATCTTACACTTATACACGTGCTTTGTTCATTCCTTCACTGTAGCCTTAGAAGAATTGTCTCCAAAATATCGGTTTAATTATATGTACAAGGGATTAGCTGAATTTCTATTAATTAGTGTTATGGTATACTACTACCTGTTTCATATATAGTACCTGAAGATTTTCTATATGTTAGCCATTTCACAAAGCACTTTAAGCTGAAATTCTCCATTAGCATCATTAAAATAAATGTTTCAAGTACTTGGTGAACACTTTATCTTCGTGTTGTTCACATTAGGTTCGTCAGCCAAGCTTAGTTAATTTCTCTTCAATCAATATTCTAGGAAATTCACTTGAATATAGTACTACAATCCTAAGATATATTCCTTGTTATACTAATCGTTCATTTGATAAGCTCCTGCGGCTATATTCCAAGTGGCGGTTGAACCTTATTATTACTATATCCGTTTGCATTCGTATGCAATGAAACAAGACAATTAACTTGGTTTAGGGAAGAAAGCAGCTATGGCAGGCTATGAAACATCAACCTTTAAGTTGATAGTTTGACCTTCCGCAACTGGACGAGCTGTGAATTAGTGAAAGTGGGGAAAACAAAAAGAAACGGAAAATGCAATTATCTGATATCTTAATGGGATGAAATTATGAGCACGTTACAAAATGGAATAAGTAGAAACAACAGACATTAAAAATAAAATAATCAAAGGAAGGGAAACATAAAAAACATTACCTAGAACGAAAGTAAACAATAAATTATATCGGAATTCGAAATAATATCATTGAAAAATAAAGAAACAATAATCTAGGAAATTACTGATGTTGTTAAGTTCTTACTAATCTGAACTTTAAAAGAAATGTTTGAGAAAATATCTTCTCAAATTACGCATGCAAAGGAAAATGAAACGAAATTTGATTAATGAATCAATCGATAGTGGTTCTTTTTTTTTTCTGTGTTAGTACTAAAAGATCAGTTGCAGAATGCGTAATAATATTCTTTTATCTATATTTCATTGTATTTATATTCCTGACAACATTTTAACAAATAACGAAACTATAATGAATTAAAGAAAAATGGAATTCTGTTCAAATTAATTCTAATCGTTTATTGTTGCGTATTAAACGGTGACACAAGTACAAATATAATTAAATGTGTTATTCTAGCTAAAACTGCAGTCTAGCATACACATACACATACACACGTATATGTATGTACGTTGTTTTCTGTTTGTAAAAATTTAAATTCTTCCTCTGCAACAAAGATACAAACCACTATCGTTTGAATGTAGATAGCAAAAGCAATGTCACATTTTAAACATGAGAAAATCTTGCAAATTTTTACTGCCTCGCTTACAGATTGTATAAGTTATGTGCGAGGTGGTTGGTTGAGTTCTTTTCCTGAAAGCCTTAACTTATCCAGATTGTCACTTAGGTGTTTACTCACAGAAAGAAGTGCACCAATTATTATTGGTGTAAAAATGAATTTATAATCTGGATAGACAAGCTGGAAGTTTCGAATAAGTTGTCCATATCTATCGTCTTTCGCTTTGATTTTCAAAGAGACATTCACATCAGTAGAACAGTTGCCCTGTATGAGGGAACATAATTTTTCTGTCCCCCACCCCCCAAAAATATATGTGGCCTGTGATGTTTACACTTAACAAATAGTTTGATGCGAATATTCCATCAGTATTCCTTGTATTGATGTTGGTGTATATGTTCAATAACAGGAAGCTTCTTTATATTTATTTGAGGATACTCTTATTTCCGAATAACATTGTATATTAGTTTTTGCGACAACATCGTGTCACATACGGAGTTAGCACTCTGATGACATTTTTGGGCACCTGCTAATCGCTTGTGTGATGTATTCTACAGGAATTTGATATAATCTACATATTCAACTGCGTCTTGGAGCTCAAAGGGCTTCACTGTCCCTTTTGTTACTTAGATATTTCGTAGCGATCTCCTGTTCTTGTATTGAAATTCAATACTTTCGAAGTGTGATGTGATGTAGCGGTCATGAGTTCGAAAGAGGCTTCACTTCATCTCGATATTACCTTCAAGTCTTCTTCAAGTCTTCGGAAAACCCCTATACATAGTACTTTTAGGTCTGCTGAGAGGTTCATAACAGGTCTTCTTTGATATATGTTATTCCTGCTGTCTTTGTGTGTGTGTGTGTGTGTGGTGGCTTGTTGTATGGGAAGTTATCAGGAAGAGAGTGCCTCCTGGGGAGTTCGCTGCAGCTGCGTAGGATATTATCCTCTTCACTTTTCAGCATTAATTAAATGTATGCATTTTTGATATTATTTAGCAAGTGCTGTCTGGAAGGGACTATATGATATTCGAAGGCTGTCTGCGCTCATCTCCAGTTTCCATCTCCATCTCTCTTTTGGGTAGAGTCTGTCGATATCACTATTTCTGTGGAGATTTTTCAGTGGACGTCAGCATCTTGCGAGTTTTAATGTTTTTACAAACCAGGGAAGTATCTCAGATATTGGAATCAGCACTAGTACTACAAAAGCATTGTTTTGTTGTAAGACAAGAATTCCAACTGCCATAGTTTTCTAGGTCTGGCATAATATTCTCGGGTCACTATCTTTATCCACAGTACATTCGTATGTTATGTTATCATCAATGCCTAGGTTTTTGTAGCATTCTTTGCGTGGAACAAGAGAGATAGCGAAACCACTGGTACACTTGTGTTGGGGACTGATATTCCCCGTTCAACAAACAAATATGAACATTTTGTTTGGCCAAATTCCATTCTTATGCCAGCTGAAAACGTTGTTATCAATTCCAGTTCTTTGTGTGGCATTGTTAATATTTTTACTATAAATCTTGAGGTCTTCCACAACAAATTATGGGTTTCATTAATATCTCTAGCAGTTGTTTACCCGTGCATTTAGCCATTTGATTTTTGTCGCAGAAATGATAATGGTTTTAATGCCAAAAATGAAGAGAATTACAGAAAGTCTATCCCCCTGGAATATTCCTTTTAGAATATTCACTTTTAAACATTGGAGACGATCGTTTCGCTCTCAGTTCTAAGTGTAAGAATTGTTGCTCAAGTCTTTGTGAGCCGTGAATGGCAACAATTTAGGAAGTTGACACTTTTGCCAAATGTAGACAATGATATATTGTTGAAAAAGTGGAAAAGTTTTCAACGAACTGTGATTTGAGGATAATTCTTAGGAGCACATGTTCCAAAGTGTTGTCTCTGTTAAGTCAGCTATATTTGGAGATAAACGAAAATTTAGTGATGGTGGAAGCGGTTTTACATTATTTTCGACTTCTCTTTTGGCAGGTTTCGGCTAATTCTCAGTATTTTGAGGAGATCGATTGACATCACATGAGCAAATTATTTTTGAAAGGAAGATGATTATTGCCGAAGCTGTATTGCAGTGAAGATGCTTAAGCTGGGAGTGATCATCGTCCCAGTATTTTTAAACCGCTTCATATATCTGATTGTAGGGTCACCCCGGGCTTTTTCCTAACATCGATGTACTTCTTGGTTTAGCTGTATAGTCCAAGTAGAATGAGAAGAGTACTTTCGTCTTTTTGTTTTATAGTTTACTTGTGCTGTATTGCTGTATTCATAGGTAATGTTATTAATTGCAGCGAAATTCCTCGTGGTATAAGGTATATCTTTTAAAAACCGGTCTAAATAACGCAACGTTGGTAAGTAAAGGGTGTTTCTTTTCATTTATATTTGGAAAAATAAGCCTGTTATTGGTGTAGGCTGGAGAATACGGCGTAAATATAAAAAGAAACGTTCAGAGCCAAATTTTAAACGATCGTCTAAGACTGAACATCTGATGCTATTGGCGCTATCTGCATGTATGTATGTATGTATGTATGTATGTATGTATGTATGTATGTATGTATGTATGTATGCGCGTGTACTTCCACTTGCATACGATAGCTTAATGTTATATGAGGGTTTTCGAATATCTAGTTTCCCAAATATTTTACACAATGTTAAATCATATTCATATTTGTCATATTTTAACAAATTATCTCTAAATTCCATATGGAATTAAAATGAAACCGAATTTTAAAGAAAAATAAATTTATCGCTATACCTGCTATTCAATCATGCGTGTTTTCTCCAAAAGATTCCCTTCCTTTACAGTTTTGGAACACACCTTGGAAGATGATTCTGAATGGACTGTGTAGCTCAATGGATAGCTTTTCCGCTGAGACAAAGAGAGTTAGGTATATCAAGTTAGAATGATTTGCATAATGAAGCTTAAGTACTAAATGCCGTACGTAAAAAAAAAAATCTCATTTTATCAAGATTTTTCCATAAGAAGCTAAAGAAAATATAAACTGTTAGCGACTCGTCTCACAAAAAAAAGGATGTAATTTGAGGAATACTCCAACAAAACGCATTCATTTTATATTACATGCTGTGGGGACGAATATTCTGGTATCTTTGGCAGGTAGGTGGCAACTGTTTACATATGTTTCAATATATCAAGGTTCATCGACATAGTCCAGTTTGTCAGATCATGCATATCTAAATGTAGTTCCAGAAAATACTGTGTAACAGACTAAGTAAGCAAATAAATTTAGTACTATATGCAGGAAGTTTTCTATTGCAGTGACATCATGAAAACAATTTTCTCATTATTAAGTCATTTAGCAGAGAATGGCAGTGCCTATGGTGAATGAATATTCTCCTAGACTTAATGCTTTGATAGGATTGTTGTTTACTTTGAACACTGTTGGACGACGTCCTTAGTATGCAAAAGGGGCACGTAGATTATTGTACAGGTGTAGGAAACAAGAAAATACGAGTGATACGATAGACTAACACCTCAACTAATGGGTGAGCAATCTGTCTTTTTGTTTTTGACTTAAGGTGTGCCAGCTGTAATAATTTCATTCCTCTTCAATGAATATTCGACGTTTTCTCTTGAATGTAATCCTGCTATCTGATCTTATACTTCATATATAGCGGCAAATTAAAAATTAGAGCAAGCTCTACTGATATTTGGCAGCTGCTATTTGAACATTAATAATATATACTTTTGTAATGGTGATAAAACGGTTCAGCAGGGTACAGAAGCATTGCCTGTCATCAGACTGAAATCCATGTCAGCATGAGAGAAAAATTCCATCAGTAGCTACAGTTCCGGCAGTGTGTGGATTGTAGCTATCGCGACATTAGTGAACATGTCACTGATGATGAATGATACACATAGATTTTCTTAGCTCTGAGGCGAGATAGATTGAAGTTCCTTCCATATGACCCTGTATGTAGATAAATTCCACTATTGCATCACTAAAAAATATGGTTCAGCAGCATAGTGAAAAAGATTTCAAACAGGGTAAGAGAGGGTTCACAGCTTTCTTTTATGCCGTTGAAAATATTGAAGCAGCCACGGAAGCTACTATTGATTACTGTTCATTAGTCCATTAGCACTGCTCACTTGATGTTGATATGCATGAATTACATAAGAAATGCCTTCACCGTGGAACAGGTTGATCATATTGATGAAGTTGATGAAGCCGACACACAAGAGCGTTTGTTCCAGTCGGTAATTCTTGTTGATGAAAGTAGAAGGCCATATCAACTACTGATCTTTCAGTCCGGAAACTGCATTGTGACTTTTGATTTAGAGGTCCGGTCAGTCTCTGCAGGCAATTCAAGGTGATCAGATCTTAAGTCTTCCTGAGAAAATTAAGGATAGCAATGACTCTAAAATTGGTTCAATCGCCTTCCTCGTAGACAGAGTGGTAATCATAGCATTCCTCTTACGTTGAGCTGCAGCACATCCTTACTGGCACTGATTGACATGCTCACTTCCGAATTACACAGTTCCGGATTCGATATCACTGAATGATATCTTCTTCAAGTATCTATGAAAACTAGGTGAAACTAAACTATATTAATGTCTGCATCAATGTCGAGAAAAGACGAAGCGTCATAAAGTAAGCGTAGAACAGAACACACACATATGCTTATGTGTACACACACACACACGCACACTACACACACAAACACACACACACACATACAATCCTAATCGTCTTTCACCCCCACTCTATCATGTGTAAACTCCTTGTGCCATAGAAAAACTGATTCTCCGCTCATACAAAATAATCCGTTAGCACTCTGAAGACAATTTGAAAGTTGTCTAGCGGACTTTCAAATTGTCTTCATATTCGACTGCGTTCTGTAAAGTGGTCAGGTGTGTTTAGCAGGATGTGTTCAAAGTGCTGTTGAAGCCGTCTCCTTCAACCTGGAGTATTTATGTTGGTAGATCAGGCTATTAGATTTATAGTAATGATATACCAAAATTAGAATAATCTAGCACAGCGATAACTGCCTCTCAGAGAGTCTCAAACCTTCTTGAATATACCTCATATACGAGATGATGCTGAAAAGTTCCTAATTTTGGGTAAAATTAAATACACGAAGATCAGTTAATAATGATTTTATTCAACATATTATCGCAGATTCACACACTTATTGCAGCAGATCTTCAATTTTCTCAAGTCCTGTAAAAGAACTCGGAAGGTTAAACCTCCAGCTAGGCCTTTCCTTTCGCAATACCCTTAAAGCCATGCCTCGTACACACACACACACACACACACACACACACACACACACACACACACACA
>NC_068989.1:25019684-25022538 GCF_001194135.2 Octopus bimaculoides
ATATATATATCTGTGTGTGCGTATGTGTGTATATGATATAATACAAATATGTGTATTATACATGCATACATACAGAAATTTCAGATATTTTCTTGTCTTTAAACAGACAGAAGATGAAGATGTGATTATGCTTAAAGCTCCCTACTAAGTTCATGCTTTAATAACATCGGGAACTTCTAGAGCTCTGTCTTATTCGACCCTGACAATTTGGAGTTATCCTTAAATCTAGCTGCTGCAGCCAAAACATTGAGTTTCTTGGAGAACGTCACCTCAATTACTAATGGTGGCTCATGGGTAGATGTTTACTATCTTCACTTTACTAATGTCTTCAATTATGTGCTACACATACGACTGATGGCAAAACTCTTTGTCATGTGTGTGAAAGATGATCTCTATTCAAAAGGTAGTAACGATTCTAGGACATTATTCTTCACCCTGTGAGATGACATCTGGTGTACCACAGGGACCCCTACTGTTTGTTACATATATTAATGAAATGTGACAATATATGTTTTTATGCTGACAAGGTTGAGTGAACGCATGTAGTGAGAGTCCAAAACAGTCAAATTTAATCTGTCAAGTGGTAGACTAGACAGGAGTTCCTAGTGCAGTGGCCGAATGGTTATAATTTGGAGTTAAGTACGTAGGCAGACAATTTTGGAATCTTATCGGTTTGGCTGCCAGCATTTCAAAAATTAAAGTTTACCGAAAATTTTAAAATTTAGCACACTAACACACTTTCCCAAACTGAATTGCTGGGGTTATTTAATTTTTTCCAGAAATATGTTTTAAAAGGTTATAGAGGTTTAAATTTTGATCATTTTCACCCAGTCAGGAAAGCTAACATTTTGTGCGCGACTGCACATTCTATCGTCAACATCCTGAAAATAGCACGTGTTGTTAATATTTGTAAACAACACGTTTTATGTCTCCGGTAATTTTCTTTCATGTAAATAAATGTTTATGTGAATTTAAAAGATTTATCTAAAAAATCATATTTAGCTGTTATTTTTAGCACACAGCATAACCTCCGTAATGTTCAATGACAAAAAGAAATGAGTAAACAAACATTTAAGCATTCAATATGCATTTAATGCAAATGCGATGAACAACACGCTACATGCGATAAACACATTACAATTTTTAACAGAAAGATTTGGATGAAATAGATGAAAGTTTCATGTTAATAAATGTTTATGTTAATCTAAAGATTTGCCAGCAAAATCTTATAAAGTGACAATGTCCCAAAAGATGTATATATTTATATGTTATATATGAAAATAAGAGAGAACAAAATATCCTTCAAAATCAAACATTTAATTAAAAACGTTTAATTTTCGGTTTTAGTTTAAAAATATGCTCCTCCGTTTTCAATGTTTCCATAATAGAAGCGAAGTTACTGGAGCTTGCTGCCATAATTATACAGAACACAGAATACAGTGTCAAATTTGTCAACAAGTACTTCCTCGCAGATAAAAAACTTTTCAAACACTGCTCGGATTCGCTCGTAACTATGGCAACAAAGAATTCTCATGTTCCGCTTTTTACTATCGAAACAGGCATGAATGTGTCTGTGGTTTAGGATTGACAAAAAATACCAAACTTTTCAAACTTTAATTGCTAATAACTCTTTATTTATTGATTTATAGCAAAAATTACTTTCTTGTCACTAACTAGCCTATAAAAGTGTATCATTACACTGAATAGGAAATCAATTCGGACAGAACTGATGCTGGCAGCTAAACCGATAAGATCCCAATGGCATACGAAAGAAAGTCAAGAAGAAAGTGAGAACACTAAAATATGAATTTAGAAAAAGAATGCAATAAAATAAGGTAAACACAATAGAATCAATACATATTAGATAAAAAAAAAATGTTTATCATACAGATTTGCTTTCTAAAGCTTCGGCTGATCATATCGTAGTAGCCTATTGAATAGATTATACGATAGCAAATAAGAGAGTAAAATAGAGAATAAGATAAATAAATGAATAAACAACGAAACAAATAAGTAAAATGAAAAATATAGTGAGTAATCCAAAAATATACAAGGTTTAAAGACCAATATGAGAGGCCTGGTTTGTTAAAGACAATGTATTTCTTTTAGTAGAGGTACATAGCAGAGCGGCGTAAACTATTGGAATTTCATGCACGACTGATTTAGGACAGATATATTACTCTAAGTCAATTTATAATATCACCAACACACATACGCATAAACTTTATATGATTTTTCTCAGACAGATTCATATTCATACATTCACATACACACTCTGTCACACACACAAGTATAAATTCAAAGTACTTATATCAAATAGCAATTTTATAAATAGTTGTTCATTTTGTTTAAGGGACCAAATCAATCTGTATCATTATTCGATCACATACCACATCCATATATATATATATATATATATATATATAAGTATACTTATATACACGATATTCGAACACATATATCGACTCATACTCTATCAAACTATCCCTCTTTAATTCTCAAGAATTATGATATACTATACTATAGTTACGATTACATATGTAAAGGGAAACGATATATGAGATCCGAAACTAATATGGTGCCTGATAATGCAAAGCCGTGGATTAATGTTTTGCAAATATGGTAAAGATAAAATATTGGATAAGTAAAGTCATAAACAATTCTAAAATGGAAATTAAATGAACAAGGGATACGCAGCGTGAACAAAAGATATTGTTGTTGGCACTCCGTCGCTCACGACGTCGAGGGTTCCAGTTGATCCGATCAACGGAACAGCCTGCTCGGGAAATTAACGTGCAAGTGACTTAGCACTCCACAGACACGTGTACCCTTAACGTAGTTCTCGGGGATATTC
>NC_068989.1:25022548-25023625 GCF_001194135.2 Octopus bimaculoides
AGCACTCCACAGACACGTGTACCCTTAACGTAGTTCTCGGGGATATTCAGCGTGACACAGTTTGACAAGGCTGACCCTTTGAACTACAGGCACAACAGAAACAGGAAGTAAGAGTGAGAGTAAATTGTGGTGAAAGAGTACAGTAGGGTTCGCCACCATCCCCTGAAACTTTAGGTGTTTCGCTCAATAAACACTCACAACGCCCGGTCTGGGAATCGAAACCGCAATCCTTTGACCGCGAGTCCGCTGCCCTAACCACTGGGCCATGGCGCCTCCACGAACAAAAGATATAAAGCGTTGCTAATCAAGTCGGTTGGCAGTCGCAACAACATCAGAACTACCTTTTGATGTTCAAAATCCCAGGCATTCTCAAGAGAAACCCAAGGAAACACAAAGAAGATAAAGACACCTGAAAAGATTAGAGACAGCTGTTAAAGAAAAGAAAGAGTCAGAGCAGAAGTATTACACAGATAGCAACAAAAGTGGACAATAAAACCAACGAGTGAAATAGAAATATCAGAAAAGATGAGGCGAAGAATAATAGTATGATTTGTTAATGAGTCAAGAGAAAAGAGATCACAGAATTGCGATTATAGGACAATGAGTTACTTCAGTATTGCAAAATGAACGTCAGGAACAAAGAGTAAGAAGAGATGGTATAAGACAAAGAGCTGTAACAGATTAAGAGATTAAACTGGATAACAAAGGTATACACTATGAGTAAATACAATAATAACAATAACTAAGAATGTATAATAAGACAGATAACAAAACATAACGGAATAATATTGAGAAATAATATTTATAGGACATGAAGGAAGCATCACACGACAGGATATAATGAATAAATATTTTTATATTTTCTGTAGCAATACTGCGACTCAATCCTGTGGAGAATTTAACCCACTAAATTACATACGTAGGCTTGTCACGTCCAGCAATAGTTTATTAGATTGATGGTTCAGCTTCTACATTCCTTATGCACGCACACACACGCACTCACACACACACACACACACACACACACACACACACACACACACACACACACACACACACACACACACACACACACAC
>NC_068989.1:25025020-25025565 GCF_001194135.2 Octopus bimaculoides
ACATATATACATATATATACACATATATATATGTGTATATATAAAAGAAAAATAACTCAAGTGTTTTATATATACATACATACACACACCCACATACATACATCCACATATCCATATATGTGTGTGTGTGCATGCATACATATACATATACACACATACATATACATACATATATATTTTTTGTGCACACGCACACACACACACATACACATATATACACATACACACATGTGCACATACATATACATACATAAACACACATACACGCATACATACATAAATACATACACACACATATACAATTCTCTAACGGTTTTTTTCAAATGAATCAAGTCATAACCTTATCCATCTATTGTTTTCATAATCGGTCACAATGTCATGCGTTTAAGATGCTTCCCATGCTTTCCCTGATGAGAAGGTTACAATTTTAATATCAAAGATCCCTATGGATCACACAGGTTGTAATCCTTTGAAACATATGTAGGAATAAAGTATGGAATTCTAACATGCGTTTTCTCCAATCCTTAAACTCTTATATATACTCA
>NC_068989.1:25026682-25028192 GCF_001194135.2 Octopus bimaculoides
TATATATATATATATATATATGTATATATATTGAATAGGATGATCAGTAAGTTGTCATAACAGAATGCCGTAGAAAAAAAAACACACAACCACATTATCACAATAGAAAGAAACCTTCTATGTTCGTAAAATCTGCATACTTAAGCACTCACTCAGAAATGTGTGTATATATATATATGCCGATACACACATTTACATGCCCATATACACACCTCTCTACACACATACGCATATACATATACATGTATATGCATATATATGTATAAATATACACACCTACGTATATATGTATACGCAATTTCATCCTCACATAGATATATGCATACAGTTATATTAGACATTTATACAAATAAATATACTCGTACACAAAGGTAAACCTATGCATGTATGCACACTCGTACCGGCATATATGCACACTCGCCGCATATATGAATATACATATATGTACATACACACACAGAATTACACTCATATATATACATGGACGCGTACAATATATACATACACACACACATACACATTTTATATATACTTATATATACATATACTCACACGCGTATACAATCGCACAGTTGAGAAAGGAAAAAAATGAAGAATATATATATATAAAACAATAAAAAATGTTAAGACAAATGGAAGGCTTGTACAGGGACATAATAAAAACGCAAGTTCTATCCGTGATCTTGGGGGAGCCCAAAACCGTAACAAGTATTTTGTCATATGCGGACATGATCCAAAAAGTTCAGTTCTTGAATTTAGACATGTGGTGAGGTCTAAGGAACGTTTCCAAATTAGCCATCTTTCCATATCACAAAGACCGCACTTCTCACTGCCGTTGGTGTAAGATTTACACCTGGCCAAAATCTTCCAGTGAATCTGACACCTTGTTCTTTTAAGAACCATATACAACTGGATAATTTGGTTGTGTTTCTTTCATCCAAGTGGCTGAAGCTTAATGTGTGACTATTGGACCTAGCTTTAAAATGTGCGTCTGTAAGACACACATATTTCTTTGACGAAACTGTGTCCTTAGCAGTTGTAGATTCTACCGTTGCTTCATAAATAATGGTCTCGGTCACACAGGCTCCATTTAGCGCGAACAAGTCTTTATCTCTGCAGGAACAGTCGGCTTCGTGTTGTTTTTGTTTTGTGTTATGTGCAATTATATTTTTAAAATTTGTGGTTGAACTAAAACCAATTTATAAGTTATGCCTATTAAAGAGCTTCCTATATTTATAATTTATTGGAAAGTGTCTGTCTATAAGTGACAAAAAATATTTACCTATATTAAAGGTCAGTTCGAGTGAGTAAGGGGGTGTTTATGTGCCCGCAACCTAGTGTTTTTGCAAAAGAGACTGATAGAACAAGTATCAGGCTTACAAAGAATAAGTCCTGGAGTCAATTTCTTCGGATAAAAGAAAAATAAAACTCCTTAGAGTGGTGTTCTAGTATGGCTGCAGTCAAATGAGTGAAGGAAGTAAAATAATATGTATATATATATATATATATA
>NC_068989.1:25028202-25033153 GCF_001194135.2 Octopus bimaculoides
TATATATAAAATAAAATGGGGTTTGTCGACATCTGTGAGGAAAAAATCTGAGACTGGACAAGTAAAACTTTGTGCTACGCGAGCGCAGAAAAACAAGATTTTAACAAACTAACCCCTTATGCAAGCAACGCTAGGAAAATTATAGTCTATGATGTATCCTAACGTTCAGTGTGAATATTATGTTTTAGTTTGCCCGATTCTATCTCATTTTTGTGAGAAAACACTTCATTGATAGTCAACTTTTCAACCAAATATCAAAAAATTTAACTTTGAATTTACAGTTGTGTATACATTTCACCTCTTCATTAATTAAGATTAACAAGAGTTAATTAGTTCCCTTCTACATACTTAATTCTTCATCTCAACGCAATTCTTTTAATAGAAGTATACACCTTCTAAATACCATCGAAAACTTGTGCATATATAGTTTCTACAAAGGAGAAAAAAGATGAACTGCACTGAGTATACTTACACTCTGGAAATGTAGAAGACGTAGATTTAAATTTAAGTATACTTGCACTCTCGAAATGTATTTGGAATTTTGAAGATAAACGTATCTCTGTTGCAATATCAAATTTTTAATATGGATCTATCTCTTCTTATATTAATGTTTATACATGATTTCTTTCCGTGTTCGAAAATTCCAATATCGTAATGCACGTTTTCTCAAATTGAAATCTAAAATATAATTTATTTCTTCATGCCCAGACCAAAAGAAAAATATTTCTACCGTTCTTCAAAATATTCACCAGATAATATGATAGATGCTCTATTTGTATTTTTGTTTTTTAAATGACACTCGAGTTTGTCCCAGGTTTGACTTTAACAGCATTTTTAGTGTCACACACTCACACTGTCTTTCCTTTTCTTTGCATAGTTTACCGTTGTTGTTGATCACGTGCTGTAACTCTATCCCTTTGCCTCTGTATACACTATTCACCCATGTATTGAATATGATATTCACACTACAAAAGTTTATATCATTCAACCACTACCGTGGTTGAATATATTGTTAAGTCCACCATTTTGTCAATCGCAGCAACTGCCAAGCTTCACCACTATTTTAGTTCTTAATTAAACTGCAAACTGTTAATAGTTTTAAAGAGGACACCTCCTCAGCTACACTTTGGCATAAATAGTTTGAGATTTGGTTCAGTAGAAAAAAATTTACATCAAAATATCTGCGACCTCAAGGAGGGGGGGCAGTAAGGCAGATATTCATCTTGAATTAACCTAACATTTTAAAATTTTAAATTAAAAGTATACCTATCTTACAAATAACACCATACTTATTTGCAAATAACACTATACTTATTTAAGTAGAATTTGGCTAATTTACTACCTTAAATACAGAAAAAGTAACTAATTAGACAAACCTAAAAATTAGCTGAACAGTTTTATACAATAAATTTAAAAGCTGAGAACTCTAAAGAGTGATAAATTAGAAGAACTGGCATTCTTTACTGCAATATTTTAAGTAAAAAGTTTCTTATTCTTTACTTTACCAGAAGTAATAGCTTGTCCTATACTTTTACAGGTATAATAACTTGTCCTGTACTTTTCTAGGTTTATAATCTTAAGAATATGACTTTTCATGCTCGCATTTTTCCATGTAATGTAATACTCCTTATATGTAATTTTCGTTTGATTTTAAATGCCTTCTGTGCTCCAGTCCCAACCACCTATACTTCATTCTGTCTCATTTACTTTGAGAATACACGCTTATCATATCTTGCGTAAATGTATAAACACATTCTTCTGTGCGACATGCAGGGTGATATAAATATTACAAAGAGACTAATCGTTCAGTTAACAAATCATCATTATTACATTTGGCCGATAACGAGGAAGAGCACATTTAATATTTCTTATATATTGCATGTTATATGTCGATGTAAATATACATACGTGTATCAGTACGTAGATTATATTCCTTGTATATCATTATGTACGTATCTGCATATTTCCATGTATGAAAGTTTACATATGTATGGGTATTAATGTTTTGTGTATCTATCTATCTATCTATCTATCTATCTATCTTCACTGATCACGACGTCTTACCAAATGTTCCACTAACTAGTCAAAGCCTCGATGGAAGAAATCTCCCGGTCTTGACTCGCAGAATTTATCGACCCACTTTTTCGTCTTCACGTCGTTGTCGAATGATACTTCTCTCAGACGGTTGGAAAACGAGCGAAAAATGCAAAAATCTGAAGTTACTATCCAGGAAAATACGATGGATATGCTAGAACCATACCACCGAGTTCTGGAATAGCATGTGTACTCAAAATAGTGAGCTGGAGTGCTTTCGTGTTGAAGAAATATGCGGTGTCAGTAGTCATGTCGATACAACTGGATTGCCTTGTTGAAAGTAAATCATTGACCATGTGGTTGTTTTCAAACATTTAGAAGTAGATTAGCCTCTCCCAGTCCCACATATCGCAGGCCATCGTCTTGTGTAGTTGCTGTTCTAACTTGTCTTGAGCTGTTGCTTGCTTGTCAAGAACCAGCTGTTCTTTCCTTTACTTCAAATTGACGTAGAGAAAATACTTTCCATCGTCGGTGACGATGCAATAATAAAATCACGAATAGTTTGGTGCCAAGCGAGCAAAATGGTGAGAGAGGAGCGCTGGAGTTTGTTGCTTTCGTTCAGAACGTGTGGCACTCATACACCGTGCCCATCGAGTGTAAGTGGAAGACGATGTTATCCATGACAGCATTCAATCTGCTGGGAGATTCCCTAGTGGATTGGCACGGATCCTAGGAGATGAGCTCATTCAACGGAGGTAACGGAGAGGGTCTGTGAAGTAGAATTCTGTACAATTTTTTATCATAGTATCTTCTTGAAGAAATCATAATTTTTTCGTTTTGAAAAGGTAGATTTACGATTTAAAAGAAATGCTGGAAAGTGCAATACACACAATTATCAACCATTTAGACTTGAGTCATTTACGTAACTTTACAACCGATTAATATACACACATACTTGCATACATGCAAACATACACATATATTTTCACAGGCATATTACGAGGAGAGCGGAAGAACGCACTCAGTACTTATCATATTGTATATTTGAACAGGATTCTCCTTCTCACGACTCGACTTTGACACTTCGATAAGATTCAAATGAGAACTATAAGTGTAAACTGATTTTCGTTCATTTAACCCTTTTTCTTTCACTGTCATGTACGCATGTAACTTTGCGAAACACCCACATAGCAATTTATTATTTTTACCAGCTTTTTCTCTTTCTTTTTCAGTACCATCTCTCTGTTACTGACAAATTTACCAATATTCTTTTCATCCATGGTATTCGCCTGGTTGTCATTGTACACACACACACACACACACACACACACACACACACACACACACACACACACATATATATATGTATATATGTGCATATATAGATGTATGTCTATGTATGCGTGTGTATATGTATATATGGTATATGTATATATATATATATGTATATATATATATATATATATAAAACTGTATGTACATTCTTTCTCGTTATTTATTTCGCGCTCCATAGCTTTATTTCTGTTTCTTACAATCCTTTTGTATCATTTTTTTAATCTTTTTTTTTGCTCCACTTTGATTCATCGATCGCATGCTCGTCATGTTTATAGAACACTCAAGTATATTATAAGATACATTTTGCTATCACCTGCTATTTTCATGATCAATCTTGACAAATAGAAAATAGAAATATATGCGTAGGAACAAAAGAAACGGAAAACAAAAGAATGAGATATCAATCAAATAAAGAATAAACAATATTTAAAAGAAAATGGTTAAGAATTCATATGCACCAAATACGGCATAGGAATTCTTTACCATTTTCCTAAAAAGAATAACCAAAGTAATTCCAGCATCATCAACACTAGTACCGCTTTAATCACCACGACTATTCCCTAAAACGACCAATCATAGAGAATAGAAAAAGAAACTAAAGTCTTATACTGTTGTAATCTATTTTTCCTGATTCTGTTGTGGCCAGCAGCAAGTGCAGATTAGTTCTGCCTTAACAAATATATTGAAAGCATTATATCGATTATTTATTTTTTTCCTTCAAGTACTAGACGCATATTCAGAACAACTCCTAACAACGCTGCCAAGCAGCTTTTATCATTATGAACCATTGATGTAACTCTGGCATCAGCTAACCTCATCTTTATCTACAATAACATCGCTTCAATTCCATCGAACGTCTCTATTATCACCAACATCATCATCCCTTACAGTATCGACAAAACACAGTCAAGTTTTTTTTTTATATGGAATAGTAAACATGTTTGTTATGTAGGACTTTGATCCAGAAGCTTTTATTTCTTCCTTTTTATTTTTTACTGTGATGTTCAGTGTTTTCTACTATCCTCCCTACCAAAGGATTTCCGCTCAAAATGGCAGAAACTTTCAATTAATTGAAGTCTTTTCTGCATGTGATCCCCAAATGTTGTTACTGTTTAGTTCTAATCCGGCATTAAGCATGCATGCTTATAAACAGCGATATTCCAGTCATGACTGACATGTCCTACTTCAGACAGAAGTGTAACTTGATTTACATTCCACGTTTACATTTACATTTTAAAGTAGATTTATCTGATACTTCTGGTAGGTCGATTGATCACTTAAAAGTTTCTTCGTAGTAGAATGCATAGATGTGCCGAAATGCGTTTTCATGTTATAGCCCTTTCAATTCAACTGTTCAGCTACCAAATTCACGTTCCTTGTTAAGCCTTTATCAAGCTGGTCAATTGAAATCCTCTACCTACCTATATGATTATTTGTTTGTTTAAAATCACCTGATGAGATCAAATTTTTTCATGATGTAATCAAATTAGTGAAGTATTTCTTAATGCAAAATACTGTTTTAACAACTGTTGTGAATTGTTAAACGCCACTTTTTTTTACATAAATATCTATATACGCATAT
>NC_068989.1:25034447-25043896 GCF_001194135.2 Octopus bimaculoides
ACACACACACACACACACACACACACACACACACACACACACACACACACACACACACACACACACAAAGTCTTTTTTGTGTGTGTAGTTCTTGAGTAAGTGCGGTAGGTACTATATTTGCAGAGAAATAGAATGGTGTATCAGTATTTCATCGAAATGCATTAGAGTAATAAGAAACTGTTTCAACTGGGTATTAAACCTGTTGTTATCTCAGCTTATTTTCAGTTTATGTCTTACTCCTCTGTGCTTACCAGACTGTATAGTATGTAATCGTACTGCAGCTTACTTTTCACTTTCAAAATCTATATAAATGGAATATATATTGTACATAAGGAATATACTATCGAGAAGTTGCAGGTTAGTATAGAAAAAATACAACCACTTTTGTATGCATTTGCTTTCAATCAAATCTGTTAAAATAGTTGGTATTAACTTGACAAAGTAGCTTACGTTACTTTCCTTACAGAGAAAATATTTTAAAGGAAAATGGTACCATGTAGCATGCTAGTTGCATCGAATCGATGCAATATATCATCATCTAATCACATGCTGTGTTAACGTAATGCTAACAAAAACTATTATTTATTGGATGTGACTATTACATTTCGAAATTACATCACAAATAGTCTTGTATGCTATGCTGGAATGATCTCAGAGATTCATTAAAAACTACTAATTTTATATAAGAAATATCATTTTCATGATCACAATATGATAAAGTCGGTTTTTCTCCTGCTGCAGATAAACACACTTTCTCGACCTAGGAAATGAATGCACCCTGAATGACTCTTTCGAAATAAAGATATCTAGGCCTACTGTGATGCAAGGCCTACTTGCATTCAATTGTAATTCAAAGATCAAAAGATACGGAGAAACTGGAGACAAACATGCACACACACACATGCACGCGCGCGCACATATGCGTGTTCTTTTCTATTTTCAATTATTTTAATTCTTCTTCTGAGAAAGGAGTTGATTTCCTACAAAGATACAAACCTGCATCTTCGGAATGTAGATAATAAAAACAATGTCATATTTTAAAAAGTCTTGCATACTTTTACTGTTTTACAGTTTGTTTAAGTAATGTGCGAGCTAGCTGGTTGATGTATTTTTCTGAAAATCCTAACTGATCCAAATTGTACCTTAACACTTCCTCACAATACTAAGAGCATCAATTACTACTGCTATAAATGTGAATTTATAATCTGGATATATAAGCTGAATGTTTCTGAGCTGTTGTCCATAGTTTTCCTCTTTTTCTTTAATTTTCAAAGAGATACCACATCACCAAACAGCTGGCCTCTGTGAAGCTACATACTTTTTCTTATCTTTCCCAAACAAGTATATGCAGCCTGTGATGTTTTCATGCATCAGATATTTTGATGCGAATGTTCCACCATCACTATCCTTTGTGTAGATATTATTGTATGTATTCAATAACAAGAAGATTGTATTTATTCTAGGAGTGTCTGTTTTCGAATGACATTGTATATTGTTTTTTGCGACAACTTTGTGTCGAATAGGGAGGTAGTTTTTTGATGACACACTTGAGCGACCGCTAATGAACTTGTATGGTGTCTTCCACAGAAATAAGCCGTGCATGTTATTAGATAGAGATAATCACAGTCATGGACATGAACAAGCATTCATATATACATGTCTCTGTGTGTGTATGTGCGTGTGTGCGTGCGTCCGTGTGTGTGTGTCCGTGTGTCAAGGTATGTGTTCACGACTGCTTATTTGCATTTAACAACACATCGCACTCTCAAACAAAGCCAGTACTTTTTTATATTTTCAAAATGATTTAACCAGTCGATAAATAAGAATTGTTGAAATATATACTTAGCTATAGACGAATATAAGCAACTGAAGACAGTGGTGTGGTTTGATCACAGTCGAATGAAACCAGTAATATGAAACGATGCTCAATTATCATATCAACGCCCTCTCACAAATATTGTCAGTCATTTCCGAGGTAGGAATTGCTGTATGATAACAGTTGATATAAATGTTGATTAGTTAGTTGACAGATTTCTTCAGTTACTCAGAAACAGAGTGGGCGAGATAGTACGAAAGAGAGATAGAAAGATAGTTAACATTAGAAGAATGGAATGAGTGCACATACCAGGCTTGGCGGCAAGCAATGAGTGAAAGAACGTTACGTTTTTATTTTAAGGTAATAACTACTTTCTTTAAAAAAATTACTTTTCATCAATTTCTTTGTTTTTATAAAAATGATGTGATTATATCACCATTGATGGGTAAAGTCATACTTCTAAGCCTACCTGTCATACGATGGGTAATACTCTAGTAATTATATATTCTGATAATAATCATTCAACTAATTTATATTCAATTTAGAGTAATATATCTCATTGTGGATTTGGTATTCGTGTTAACTATGAAGAATAGATCTACTGAAAGCTGCTTATCAGCGCATTTTTTATTCACAAACTGGGACAGCAAATGACGCGATATTTACCATTTGAGAATGAAAGTAGGATCGTGAATTTGTGTAACCGTTAAAATCGTATCAGCAATGTTACATGTATGCTAATTTATAGCTGATATAATGGAATTTATTTTCAAATGTATCCGTAGGAAATCAACTGGTTTTCAAGTGATTTTGGCAGAAGGACAAAGATACACACACAGATATAACTATATGTGTGTATATATATATATATATATATATATATATATATATATATATATGTGTAAATTGTAAAGACCCCCTTCGGTCTTGAGGATTGCACCTAGAAAGGCACAAGACCGAGCATGGTTGTTTGTGGAAGACCAGCAGTCACCTATGCATATCTACTTCATCTCTCCACGTAAGGTTATCCAAGGGAAAGGCAAAAGCCGATACAACTTGGCACCAGTGACGTCGCAACTTATTTCTACGGCTGAGTTGATTGGAGCAACGTGAAATAAAGTGTCTTGCTCAAAAATACAACACACATATATGCAGGGTTTGGACAGAATAAAAGAAACACCTAGCATCATAGCATCATAATTTTGAAATATCTATAAAACCGTCAAATGCTTGTGTATTTTCATGTTTTTTTAATCTATTATTAGTGTTGTTCAATATGTTTTGCTGAAATTGCTATTTCTTTTCAGATATCATCAAGAAAAATGTCATTAAAATTCATTAAAATATCAGATCTATCGGACTTTCAAAGAGGTCAAATTATTGGTGCTCGTACGGCAGGCACTAGCGTAACGAAAACAGCCGAAATGTTTGGTGCATCAAGAAGTTCTGTCTCAAAAGTAATGATAGCCTTTGGGAAAGAGGGGAAAAACCTCCTCGTCGAAACAAAATTCCAGAAGAAAACCAAATCTTTCAGACAGGGACCGTCGGGCTCTTACGCGAATTGTTAGAAAAGATCACAAAAGTACAGCTCCCAAAATTATTGCGGAGCTTAATGACACCTCGAGAACTCAGTTTCCACAAAAACTGTTCGCCGAGAGCTACCCAAAGCCGGATTTCACGGGAGGGCTGCAATCAGAAAACCACTACTTTCAAAAGCAAACGTTGCAAAGTGGAGTAAAAACTCAGAATTGGTCCCTAGAGCAGTGGAAGAATGTTATTTTCTCGGACGAAACATCCTTTACCTTATTTCCGACCATCGGCCGAGTATACGTGTGGAGAGAGCCAATAGAAGCATTTGACCCAGACTACCTTCTTCCAGTTGTTAAACATGGAGGAGGATCTGTAATGATCTGGGGTCTATCTTGGAAATCAGCCAGCCCAATGGTCTCCCTTCATGGCAGAATTAATAGTCAAGACTAAGCATTTTATCTGATCAAATTCATCCTATGGTTGCAGAACTGGTTCATGAGGGAAATGCAATCTCTCATAATGATGATTCACACAGCTAAAACGTGGTTACTGAATGGCACGAGGAACACTCTAGTGAAGTCGAACATCTTATCTGGACACCACAATCCCCAGATCTCAATATTATTGAACACTTATGGTACATTTTAGAAAGCAAGTAATGAGTCGATATCCTCCACCATCATCACTACAAGAACTGGAGACTGTTTTAGCTGATGAATGGAGAAAAATTCCTTTGGAAACAATTCAAACTTTGTACGAGTCCATACCTAGAAAAATTCAAGCTGTAATTACTGCCAAAGGTGGTCCTACATCATATTAAAACAAATTTGCTTGAAATTTTAAGGTGCTTCCATTATTTTATGCAACTCCTATATATAGGACGGCTTCCAAACAGTTTCCATCCAACAAATCCCTTCACAGAATAATTATTGCCCCGGGGATGTAGTAGGATACACATACACTTGCTTAACATGCTGCGCACTGTATCTGAACCCCGAACAATGTGTTTGCAAAATGAGCTTCTGAACTACGAAACCATGCTTATATGAGAAAATAAAAATTAAAGAAAAACGGTTTTGTAAAATTCCTGCTTCCTCAAAGAAAGTAACAGTCTACGTAATTTGATGTCGCTACGTAATCTCTGCTTACCAGTATATAGTCTAGTATATCGTCTAGCAGCATTATGAGATGCATTAATATTGATATATTTTAGGTAAAGTATAGCCTTTTCAAAATCGGTCTATATTTTAGACGAGGTAAAAAGGAGGCGTTGGAAAATAGAAATGATTGCATCGCTAACGTGATATCCAGCAACCGTTTCGGCTTAACATGAACATGACTTGTGTCCCTTTGTGCTCTTGCCTGGCACATCTTTGGTAATAATACAACCACATCAGTAAAATGAAATTGTGCAGAATCAGTATTTATCCGTCTGTCAGAAAACGCAGAATAAAAATTGTAGAACTTATCGAAAGGAAAACACCTCAAGCACACACACACACGTGCGTGCATGCATGCTTATATATGCGTATTTATCTTCATCTCTGTCTCTATTTCTCGCTGTCCCTGTCAGTATCCCGCTCTCTCTTTATATATATATATATATATATATATATAGGCATATATCTGCGTATGTAGGTGTGTCTGTGACTGCAAAACACAGGATTTCTTCTGTGATGGGGATATATGTCTTTCGTGTCTCCTTGTAGAACATTGAACATTATCAAGAAACCATACATTTATGCCGATTGCATTTCATTTCTCTAATCATGCATCATTCATTGAAGGCAGGATTATTGAGCCTCATCCTGTCAGGAAAGCTTCTTGTTTACAGTCATTGTACGGTATCTCATAAATACCTTTATCAAAGATAATCACTTAGCTTGCATATTTAGTTTAGACTTCCCGTCCATAATATTTCATATAACATATTCAAATTCCGATATTATTGTAGATTGCCAGACTTAGAATAAAAAGGAATTGAATGAATGAGAAAAGCATAGACTGCATTTTATTTATAATGCACAGAGATGCTTTTCACCGGAATAATAAATGAGTACAGCAGCAAGAAAACGACGCATTTTGTCATATGATCAGGGTTCTTCGCACACAGTTAATGTGAAGTATATCCATACATATAAATATACATATACATACATACATACATACATACATATATATATATATATATATGTATATATACACTCACACACATATACATACATATATGTATGTATATATACACACATATATATGTAAATATATATGTATGTATCTATCTATTTATACATCCATCTATATACACACACAGACACACACAGACACACACAGACACACACAGACACACACAGACACACACACACACACACACACACACACATATATAAGTACATAAGTGTAAGATCCAGGGATCGAAGTGTAGGAAGAAAGTTAGCTTCGACCAATCCGTAGTGAATATAAATGAACAACTTCAGGTACAATATTGGTTTATTAAGACGGAAGATTGCGGATTTTTTTCTTTTATCGAAGAAAGATGAGCTGAAAAAAAATTCTTTTTATACTCCTCTGTAAGCAACCAGAGTTGCCGACTGTGCGAAAAAATACAAGAATTACGGAAAGGGATATGAGAAATCCGGGCTATATATGTTGCATCACGAGTGGAACCTTAGAAGTGGTAAAATCCAAGTGAGATGTATACCGCCAGCTACTCTCAAAGTCAAGGATATCTTGAATAGATTAAAGACTACATTGTGGCAAGGAGGTGTGGAAGGCACAGTATGTGAGATGTATATAAATGAGGGGAGAAATAAGTAATAGAAGAAGGGAAGAAAGAAGAGAAAAATAAATAAATAATATAAAATGAAATATAAGGGAGTGAGAGGAAGGAAGAATTGGACAGGTCCGTGGTAGATAATATAGACGTTTTGGCTTAATCACAGAATTCAATAGTGGTATTGACATTTGAAGAGAAGAGAACTTGGAGGCGAGAGGGGGAGAAATATTTTTGGTCGTGGGAAAAAAGAAAGTATGAATGAATAAAGCAAGGTAGGATGGGAAGTTTAAGCACGGCTGGTGGTTTTATGGTCAAAATGCGTAAATTAGTACAAGAAAAAAGAAAAGAAAACGAATGAAGTGATTTAGATGTATATAGGCGTATGTATTTGTACTTTTACGGGTGGGCAGGGTAGGAGGTAGGGAGTAGAAATATAAGGAGAGAAGGATATTTTAGGTAGTGAGTAAATATTACGGATAGAAAATTGTAATTGACGATTAAGGAATTAAAAAGGGAGAAAAAATATTGCTGGTTTATTACGCAGTGGTAGTAAGGGTGGATGAGTGGAAACAAGAATATATGAGAGTTATGGAGGAGACAAGAGCGGGGTGGGGTTGTAAATATTTGTATTTTGAAAATAGGTTTATTGACCGATGTTTGCAGGTGAATTATACTGTTGCGTTCGTTGACACAGTCCGTGGGTTATAAAATAACCATGACCATGGCTTTGCAGAAATCACACAAATTACTATATCCACTTTAAGATTTGGCGTCGGTGATTATGGACCATTTGAGAGTGTAAGGAGTTGAGTCAAGCGTTAGTTCACTAATAAGTTGAGATAATGATGTATTGTTAGATTTTGTATGGGATTTGAATGTGTAAGGGTAGTGAAGTAGGACAATTTTATCACTTCTGAGGTTCTACTCACTGTGAAACATATGTAACCCGGATTTCCCATACTCCATTCCGCAACTCTTGTATACACACGCGCGCTCGCGCGTAATGTATTGCTCCGTGAAGGTAAGATCAACAAAAAAAGTACTCCATGTGGTGAGAGATGAATTTTATTTAATAGACACGATACATGCTTTTATGTGCTACTACTAGTTTCATGTGGTATGAACATGCCAACCAATATTCTATAACACGTCTGACATCTCGGCAAAGTCATCAGACAGAGCTCACATGACATAAGGAACTAAAAATTGAATGAGAGAAGAAACACGAAAAGGCGAGAAGCAAGTATATAAACGAAGTGGAAGGTTAAACAACCGGAAATCGAAAAAGTAATCAGAAAAGAAATGAAAAAAGAAAAAGAGCTATATCTCTTAGATTGTAAATTATAAGGCTGAAGAAATATTGACTTTGTGTTTATGATACAGTTAATGAGATAGAGGAGGAACTTCCAAATTCTTCAAATGAAACTTAAATGTATGCATACAATCGCTGAAAATTTCAGATCTAGAGTTCAGCAGTAAGAGATCTTAGATCTGAAAAGAATTTGAGTTTTCTCAGCTAAGCATAGCATACATTTTTTGTTATCTGTTAACATAAAATGTGGTTATTTCGATTATTTTCCACATTATTGTATGTTGTGTTGCGTTAGATTTCAAACTCTATACGTGGTTAAGCAACTCAGTAACCTTGCTTTTGTCGTTCTGTCGGAAAGAAGCTATGTGATTAGCATAGCGATTCTTAATTTCTCCTTCACATAATCCGATATAGGTCTTCTTATCTGTTGTGGTATCATCGAGCGTTGAAGTAACTTCTGCCTCATATATGACAGATTTAATCATATATCGCTTGTTAGTAAATATTTCCCTTGGTCTCGACAGTTACAACGGGGCTTAAGCTCTTGGCGTTGACATCGTATAATGATACTCTTCGTATTGGGGCAGCAGCTAAATGATGATTTCACAGAACGCCTGTTAAATATTTACCTGTGCCTGTAGTTTCCTGGAAAATGTTTGTCTAGGAGACACAAGAATCTTTTACTTATGTCAGTTCTTGCATTAAGACAATCCGGTTCATCGCAAGGGACATGGGATGTCTGAGTTTATGATCAGTCAGGTAGTGCATGAAGACATTCAGTATTTCTCATACAAGATGAGAAAGGGCCAATTTTTATCCCAAGCCATCAAGCACAAGAGGATTGACCAGGTTACGAAGCTTTTGAACAAACTCAAGCATCTTCTCCAGCCGAACATGTTTTGGTTTTTCTCAGACGAGAAACATTTCTGACATGACCAGATTGCGAACACATAGAACAACTGTTGGCTTTCCGCGTCCCCAAAACATGTACTGAAATTGATAAAAAATCAATCATCCAGTCAACATCATTGTGTTTGGAATGATCACGGCCTCAGGTTCAATATGAAGGTCTACATCAAATGCCTGGAGGAGGTACTGCTGCCCTAGGTCAAGAAGGTGGCTGCTAGAAGACCCTATGTCTGGTAACAGTATTCTGCACCATGTCACACAATCAGGAGAACCCAGCCATGGTTGCCAGACAATTTCTGCGACCACATCACCACTAACATGTGGTTACCTAACTCCCCAGACTGCTTCATCCTTGATTATTATAGGTAGGGTACAGTTGAGCGAGAGACCAACACAGCTCCTTGTCACACCAAAGATGAACTGAAAGCAATGATTGTGGTAGCATTGACCAACTTAAACAAGGAGATCGTTCAGAAGAGCTGCAGGAGATTCGGAAGTTGTCCGGAGGCCGTGATTGAAGCCAATGGCGATTTTATTGACTACATTTAGTCTTTAGTATTTCGAGAAATTTTCACGTAATTTTGGTGAATATATCTGTTAAAATGAGATATTAGTGTTATTTTTGCGTAATCTAGACTACAATTTATTCACCACACCATGAATAAATATACGTATTCTCTTATTCTTTTATTCTTTTATTTGTTTCAGTCATTAGAATGCGGCTATGCTGGGGCACCGCCTTGTATACACTTACATATGTATGAGGATATTATATGACTACACATGTTGTGTAGCTAAATTCGTGTATCATTAGTTATACATCAATAAGGGGGCGATCAGGTAGAATTGTTAGAACGCCGGGCAAAATGTCTGGAGTCATTTTCCCCATCCCTTAGCGTTCTAAGTTAAAATTTCGTAGAAGTCAACTCCGTCTTTTATCCTTTCGGGGTCGGTAAATACAGTACCACTGGAGTATTAAATGTAATCGACTTGGCCCTTACCCTCAAAAATTGTGTTAGAATTTTAAAAAATGTGTATGCTTCTACCCATTCGCATGGACCACGATATATATATATATATATATATATATATATATATATATATATATA
>NC_068989.1:25044202-25046557 GCF_001194135.2 Octopus bimaculoides
ATATATATATATATATATATATGCTTACATGTATAGATTCTGTCCCTACAATTCATTGTTCTACACACACACACACACACACACACACACACACACACACACACGCTCACACACACATGCATACACACACACGTATGCAGACGAACACATACGTAGACACAAACATATATATACACAAATACATATACACATACACATATGTATAATTATACACATGCATATAAAGAAAAATACATAAAGAATGTAAGAATAAAAGTCGATATGACAGAGTGTGTGAAAGAGTGAAAAGAAAGGAGGAATTTGAAGGGAATAAGAAGAAAGAGAGAAATACATAGAGAGAAAGAAGGGGGCGGAAGAAGAGAAGGGGCTGGGAGAAGAGAAGGGGGTGAGAGAAGAGAAGGGGTGAGAGAAGAGAAGGGTGTGGGAGAAGAGAAGGGAGTGTTTGCAAATAGTTTGTGTGTGAGGAATAGGAAACTAGAGATGGAAAGAATGATTATTATAAACCTGGAGACAATGGTAAACAAGCTGTTGCAATCAATTTTCTTTAAAATGTCGTCTGCCATGAATAAAGTGCAATTACGCTATGTCACTTATTTTTCCCGGGACAACGTATATAACGGTAATTGAATTTCTTAATAAGAACTATGTCTCTGGTTAAAGCACGCTTGACTTAAATAACATTGACCACAGAACCAAGATGTAATAATTCGTAGTAATATATCTGAAACTTTTATATTGTTAGTATCAGTCATATACAGACGTCATCTATTATTTATTCACGTTGAAAATATAGAAATGAATGAATAAATAAAACGATAACGTGATTAACTGAAGCAATTTCATTAGTTTTTATTTTTGTGAATACTATTTATAAAAGTTGAGGCAGCGATCTGGCAGAATCGTTACCGCGCCGGCAAAAGTACATAACGACATCTTTTTTCCTACTTCACGTTCTAAGATGGAGGCCGGTAGAATCGTTAGCAACCCAGGCAAAAATATTTAGCGGCATTTCGTCCCTCCTTACATTCTGAGTTCAATTTACAACGAGGGACGACTTTGCCTTTCATCCTTTTGGGATTGATAAAATAAGTACCAGTTGAGTACTGCGGTGGAAGAAATCAACATACCCCTCTCCCTGAACTTGCTGGCTTTACGCCAAAATTTGAAGACGATATTATTTGTAAAGGTTTACTGTAATATAATATCCTTATTTTGTCGTTATTATGTATTAGGATAGTTTGTAGCAAAAGAAGGCATATGAAGGCCTGTATTCCAAGAAAAGTAGGGAAATGTGAATATTGTCGTCCAGGGAGAATTACATATTCTTCAAAAATTTATGATAGGTATGGATGTAACGTCTTTGATTAGAGATCTGCTCTAAAAACGGCTGGTCTTGCCACAGGTAATAACAACAACTGGAATATATTACGGTAAATAAGCATGTGTCAATGGGACTGTGACATAAAAATAATCTCTCTTTGAAGCAATTCAATTTATGATTGCCCTCCTTATGCAATTTCTTGTTTTGTTGGGCAAAGATTGAAAAATTAATTAAAAATATTGTGGTTGTATGAATTCTTTGAAGTAGTTTTGTTGTTTTCCAATTATACTTTAGAACATACTGTTTCTATTATTAGCAGACCACGCGGATGTACCGTAATTTCATTATTAGCAGTCACCAAGTAGTAAAGATCAATATGGCATTTTAAAAGTCATATTCACAAGTTGTGTATGTATGTGAGTATGCATATATTAAGATAATTGAAGAAATTGGAGTCAACAAGGAGTGTGGTTGGACATTTATTTTTCTTCACTACAATTGTTTCGACGTAACGTAGTTCTCTAGGTGTGCAGGTACTTGATTATGCAACTATTTCTCTGCATTATGAGGTTTAGCTGTATTTCCTCACGCGATATGCATACTTTTTCGATTTGACCTTACAAATACATTCCTTAATTTTAGGTCACTTTAAATAAAACCCTTGATTCAATAGCACTGTGTACAAACTCTATACTTGGAATGACCAATTTTAAATACTATTGGATTTTTCTCACAAGGTATTGGAATCTTATATGTATACTATTCTGCCTAAATAATGGATCTACAAATGCAATATCCCTCCATATTTCACATCTATTTTCATTCCACCACTTCACTCTATATCTCGTATATTATCTAAATTAACTATTGCTTAACTACTTTCTCACAGCGTCTCCGATGAAGGGATATAATAAATATCCCGGAAACAGCTGTAAGACCTATTTATAAATGCTCTAAAATCTTCACACCCTTGGTTTTTTTTATCTCGTTCTGAAATATACATACATATATATATATATATATATATATATATA
>NC_068989.1:25046856-25048623 GCF_001194135.2 Octopus bimaculoides
TATATATATATATATATATATATATATATATATATTCAGATATAATTATTTCTATGTATACACCGACTGAATGAACAAATGGATCTCTATATGGCTGCAAACTAATAAATCTCTTTCAGCATCTATTAATGACTGATTAAGCGACTGTGATGGAAACTGGGATACCTGAAATTAAGTTTCCGAGTAGACTGGCAAACAAGGTGGTACTCGGTTGGTTAACCACGCGTTGATTCAAAGAAAACATTTACAACCAAAAGCGGTAACAAATACTTCCAATCTATATCTTAACCACTCAGACCGTATTTCTTCATAAACAAATAGACGTTTACGATAAAAAAATACCGAATTTTAAATTTGGCTGATTTGTATTTATTTGTTTGATTTTTATATCCATTAACTAATTTTGGTCTCTTTATTATGTAATTTATATTTTTGATTTTTTCATCGAGATTACTTTTAACCTGGCAGAATCGTTAGAAAGCCGGGCGGTACTTCGTCAGTCCGTACGTTCAGAGTTCAAATAGCGCCGAGGTAACTTCGTCTTTCATCCTTTCGGCGTCGATTAAATAAGTACCAGTTGAGCACTGGTAATCGACTAAACTCTTCCCCGCTGGTCTTCTGATAAAATTTGAAACCATAATCATGAATCACGTCTACTTGTATCTATATGCTACTCTATATAGAAGGATTTCTACAAATATAACATAGGTAGAAAACAAGGGGAAACTGAATGTGATCCATGATGACGTATTTGTACAGAGCTTTTGCGGGATTATATTTGTTTATTATATTACATATATTATAGTATGATACGGAAAATTTAGTAACTAACAGCTGTTATCAATACACAGAAACAATTGTGGTGATTTGTAACTAAAACTCCTTCATTCCAATTTATTTTCTACATTTTCATATGCGTTTTAAATTAATACCACTTCATGGTTTTTGCATGCTGCATTAATTGATTATTTGCATTACTATACGCTATTTCTTTTTATGCTGTTATTAATTTATAATCAACTTTTATTTATTCATATATTAATTAAGGAAATATTGGTATCTCAAGTATTTCAAACTTAGCATATGTAAAACAATACTGATACATTATTCTGATTAATGAAAACTATGAATAACCATTTACTGTATCTGTACATAATTCAGCAACTTTATTTTATATACTTTTGACCTAGGTGCCTTATGTTAAAACTTCCCCTACTCCATTATAAAATGGTCCGCTTGTAAAGAAATCCTCCACCTATAGTAGTTTGCCACTAAACCCAAAGAAATTTTATAACTATATCGTCCATGTTTGCTGTCAATACTGTCTGCCCCTTTCCCTTTCCCTTCAAGGAAAATTCTGGTGCCCTCTTATGCTTAGGTCTGATAAGATAATCCATAAATCAGAAAAAAACATCAGTGATAGTTAAAAATCTGTTTAGAGTTATTCACTAGCCTGTATGGTCTGGCTAACTCAAAGTGTTTTTTTGTATTCTTCCTTTCTACTTGGAGAGTTTAGATGTAGTTATAAAAATATGTCCTTCTGTTGAAATGTAATTTCAGTAAATTTCTATGTCTTTATGCAGCTGAGGATTGCTCTGCATTTTACATTTCATGTAATGTTCACATTGCTTAAATATATGGAGTCGCATGAAACGATCGTACTGCATTAACTTTGGATATCATTGTTGCTTATTTTGATTTTAATCACCTTATTTTGAAGGTGTATGTATAATACCATACTTAATTCTGGTGCCTAAGCTTAAGTAC
>NC_068989.1:25053725-25055062 GCF_001194135.2 Octopus bimaculoides
ACTTATATTTATGTAATACACTGGATAACAAACACTGTGAAATAGCCGATTAATAATTAATCGGTTCCATTAGCCATACTTCTCATGTATCCAATTGATTCTTATTATGTCATCCGTGGAAGGACAAAAGTTTTCGTGAATATGGATAGTATTTCAAGGATACGTCTTCTCATAATATATCCACTATACCATCTGGCAAACACCATGGCGTAAATTTTTACGCACTGGTATATGTAAATGTATGTACGTATATATATGTATGTATATATGTGTGTGCGTATTCGGGCATTACTATTGATCTCTGGCGTATGTGTAAGAGACGGAGGAATAATGGAATAATAATGATCGTCATAGTAGTTGCAGATGAAATTCAGTATGAATGTTAAAGTAGCAAAAGCCGATGCAGAGGAACATGCAATGTTTGTTATATTAATGGCGATAGAAAACGCATTGTTCTCTGTATAGAGTTATCTTAAGAAAACTAAAACAACAATTGATGTAGAAGCTTATGTATCGCTGCTAGCTATCCATGTTTAAATACAAACAGAAAGGCACAAACGCAATTACACGCACTCACCAAAGATTCGTACACGCTTACATACTGACAAATAATTAAAGTAAACCAAACAGCAACAGACGCATAGGCATGTATAACCAAACAGAAATACATGTACGTGCAGAGAAAATTTAGATACCTGCTAATGAAGATTTCAAGAAGTGTGCATATTAAGACTTAAAATAGCAGAAACTTAGTAGGAAAGTATGGTTGAGATTATAAGAAACTAAAATAATTCGATTACATTCAATATACATCTTTGCAAGGATTTGCTGGGTATTGAATACATTCTTTTTATTTCTCTGTTTATACTAATATAATTATTTTTCATGCTTTTATAGCAACCTCCTAGCAGTTTCACTGCAAAAAGAAAACATTAGCAAATACCTATATGTAATAACGTTATTTCAATTTGTTCCACTAATAGAATCGCAAGTTAAATGGAGTTTTCAAATATAGAGGAACATACACACATACACACACGCGGGCACACACATATGTATGTGTATATATTTTATATAACAATGTAGATACACGCATACACATACAAAGAAAATTAGAAACAGACGCGTAGACAAGCACACATACACACACTAACATACACACATACCTTTGGATGATCGAGTTGACTATTCTCCTTATAATGTCACAGCACGAGTAAATATACTGGCGTTATCATTCAACTCGCTAAAAAATAATACACTTACTTTAACAGTGAAATGTATATAATTTCATTTTTACATAAGCGTCTGTGTGGTTATATATATATATATATATATAT
>NC_068989.1:25055555-25058593 GCF_001194135.2 Octopus bimaculoides
ATATATATATAAGCAATGTTAATTCTCTAAATGAAGTATTAACAGTAACTGCACGATAAAGTGAAGTATATTGCCACTTAAGTGTGGCTGACCTCTAGGGGTGGATGTTACTGTTGCTTTTAGCAATGATCAAGTGAAATTGCGTTCCTACATACTTATACGAAAAGGAAAGGGTAGAAAGGAAAACGGTATCATCCGAAAACAACATAGAACGAGCAACTCCTTCACCTGTATACATGAAAATAACTATTTCGAAACATACTCGGTTCAATATAAATACAGAACAATACAAAACAAATTCAAGAGGAATATGTTTGAGAATTAATAAGACTCGTAATAATGTTAGAGTACATTCTTATCAAAAAAGATGTTGGCTAATGTGTGAGGGGTGGTGGTAGAATGTGTTTTACTGGGAGGAATAAGTACATTATTTACTATCTCATAGTTCATTATCAGCTTGACGGGTGAAGACCTTATCCACAGTCGTTGATTGTTTGTGACGTATCATCCCTTTGTGCAATTCAACATAAGAACTGAGCTCATTGTAAACTCCTCTTGTTACGTTCACGATAAGGATCTTTATCAGCAAAAAACCTGCAGACCTTCTAGAATCACTCAATTTAAGTAGTCTATTTAGAAATTCCGTTGTCTCATCTTTATTCCCAACTTGCTCTTTTTCTAACAGCCTCAGCTCCTCGTTAGATAAACTTTCTCTCTGGGACATTAGCAACTCAATCACATTATCATCTATGACTTCTTCAAATCCTACATCTTTTGCAAGTGTCATTATAACTTTTCGATTTTGATGTAAACTTACTGTTTGAGGAAAACTTGTAATGTCACGTATACAGTCTGACTATATACTTTTCCAAGCACTTTTCAAAGTTGAAGGTTTCGCTTCATCCTATGACTCAGCTATATTATTTACCTTGTTGAATTCCCTTCAGAATTCTCTAACTGAACATTTATCTTCCCTTTCATAAGTTGTTTGAAAGTTCTCATATAATATATCTTGAAGTTAGCTATCGCACCTTAATATAATGGCTGGAGAAAAGATGTATCTTGCGGATATATTCTCCCTTTAGATTATCAGAAAGCTAATCTAAATTCCCTAGGTAGCTCGGTATATTGTCTAAAAGAATGAATGCTTTGGTGGAAATAGTTTGTTTGACATTGCCTTTCTACGACAAGACAAGACAAAATGTTTGTAAACCACTCTTTGCATTCTTATTTGAATGTCGAATCAGATGTAAATTAAACTTTGTGTAACCCTTGAAAGCCATTTAATTTCATATCACTGGCGGCATTTTCTCTCAAAACAAGTGTAACACAATTTTTTGAAGCTTTAAATCTTCCTTCTGAAGAAATAAAAGTTCTAGGTGGCACGCTCACCCAGAAAATTGCAGTTTCAGCTGCATTGTATACTTGTTCTGGTGTGTAGTCCTCTCCAGCAATCATTTTCTTCAGTGCTCAGGATAATTAGGGGCACCCTTTGTTTCAGCGCCCACGGTTTCATTAATCATTTTTATGTTGTGCAAATTTATACATTTATTAAGCCTTTCAGACTAAGAAGGGTTTTCATTAGAAGTTTTACCCTCCATTTTATGCTAATCGCTATATAAAATTTTGATTCTTTTTAAAATTATCCTCAAATTTACTGGCACATTTCGCCGATTCTCATCCTCGATGCATGCACTCAAAAGTCCTTCAATTTGAATTATGGAAAACTAAGGTCCGGACAGTTAACGGAGAAACTTCTTGAGCACTTGACATAATTTTCACTCAAAACATCAAGTTTCGTATTCAGTGTAATCTCTTTACAGTTCTTTTTCGCATTATTACTTTCAGATCTACTTGACAGCTTGTTTCCCGACCACTTAAATTGTAGGTAAATCATACAGCAGCAACTAAAGATTATCCACCACAAATATGTAGTAAAAAAAATAGTTAGACCATGAAAGGTCTGATTTGTTAGAGCGGAACGTTGTCTTATTCCTGTTGATGCAAAATTGAAGAGAAGATGAAAAGGTAAAGAACTGAAGAAGAGGAAGCTGATTGAAGGTTCACCAGATTTTATAGACATTTCTTGTAATTCTGACTTAAAACATAGACACACATACATACACAAACGCATGCGCATGCGCTCATACGAACACTCAAGCATGCACAAACACACTCATACAAACACACGCATGCTCTCACACGCGCACACACAGACACACACACAAACACTCCATATACATCTGTTGTAGCCACTTAGATTTAATTAAAAGTTGGTCCATACTGGGAATGATGTGCGTTGCATTGGTTTAAATGTTAGTTACGCTGGACGGTCATTGTTGATGCTGTAGCAATTGTGTTGTTGTGGTTGCCTAGACTCATCTCAGTACTCATTTATATGATGAAAGATAACTTGTTAAAACACATTAAGATACTAAATTATACTTTTCTATTACCAATAGGTTTGCTTTTCTACATCATACTATATACACTACTGTTACTTTTGGCGGATATGTTCATGTTGCTGATAGAAACACTCGCCCACATGCATGCATGCAAACTACACTTATGTACGTACGTACGTACGTACCTACCTACATACATACATGCATATATACATACAAATATTCGCTCACACACACACATACACTCATATATATATATATATATATATATATATATGTCCGTATGTATGTATACTCACATTATATACGTTATATATATACATGTGTGTATTCGTGTGTATGTATGTATGTATGTAATATAATTATAGTTATTCAAATCGTTAATTATATACATTAATCTTAATTAAAACGCAAGTGGAATTTTAAAATCCCTAACAATTCGTACTATGCACAATGAGTTTCTGTAACAGTGAAACAGTATCCCGAAGTTAATGATCCCATTTTTCAACGCCTGTAAATGTCAAATTCCATAACCTGAGGTAACCGTAACGCACGAGATGTCTGCATGTGCACATGTATGTATGCATGCATGTATGCATGTATATATGCATGTGTTTTTATATATATATATAT
>NC_068989.1:25060114-25069790 GCF_001194135.2 Octopus bimaculoides
TATATATATATGTGTATATATAAATATTTATTTTATTCTGTTATTTGTTTCAGTTATTTTGACTGCGGCCATGCTGGAGCACCGCCTTTTAGTCGAGCCAATCGACCGCAGGACTTATTCTTTGTAAGCCTAGTACTTATTCTATCGGTCTCTTATGCCGAATCGCTAAGTTACGAGAACGTAAATACACCAGCATCGATGTCAAGCATGGATACACACACAAACATATACACACACATACATATATATATATATATATATATATATATATATATATACGACGGGCTTCTTTCAGTTTCCGCCTACCAAATCCAGTCACAAGGCTTTGGTCGGCCTGAAGCTATAGTAGAAGACAGTGGGACTGAACCCGTAATCATGTGGTTGGGTTGCAAGCTACTTACCGCACAGCCACTCCTGTATATATATAAATATATATGTATCCCGACTTGTCACACGTGGCATTATTTTTATCAGGATGATAATAATGGCAAAAAATACATGTAGTTATCTACATGTAGTTGAGATTGAGGAACACAAACCAAATAAGAAAGAAAAAAAGAGGTCATTCTAAAATGCTTTTTACTACATTGTTCTATTTACTCTAAAACCCTAGAAGCGTATATGTACGGTCTTTAACATTTCATTCTCACTTTATCAATTATCTAACTTCAAATTAATCAATACGGAATAAGAAATATTTCGTAATTGACAAATATTATTACGCTTTAATTTAATTAAATATAATTTCTGTTAAAATATTTATGTCTTTTATTTTCCATTTATACCATTTTGATCACTAGAATAAATTTCATTTAGAAAGCAATTCATGAAATCTCAGTGAATGATTCTGATAATTAATAAATTTGTCGATATGGGAAGGATATTCTACATTTTTTTAAAAATATGTGCATACATACAATTAATAAGAATTTCATTAATTTACTTCGTGATGTTTAATAAAAATTAAATGAGATGTTTGTCTATCAAATCTGTCGATTAATGTTCCATGAACATTTCTTATAAATCTCAGTGCTTTAAATAAATGATCTGACCAGACTGTCTGGTAAGGATAAAGAATGGTTCATATCAATTTGTGAAATATAAAATTTTACGAAAACTAGATATAAATATTAATATAAAATAGTAGACATAGAAAAAAGACATTCAACTAGAGAAGTTTCGAAAAAAAAAATTGAACTGTTTCAACGAAATACATGAAACAAATGTGCATCGTTTTTTCTCAAATTGTTCAAAAATAAAATATTGGGTTTGAGAAAATAATTAACTAATAATTTTTGATGGAAATTCAATCAATACAAACATTTATATTTATTCATTTGATTTTAAATAATTCACTCAGACACACAAATAAATGAAGTACACACACACGCAGCGCACACGCACACACACGCACATACACAAGCACACACACACGCACCCACACACACATACACACACACACACACATATAAATATATATACGATGGCCTTTCAGTTTAAGAGCCTGGGCCCGCTTTCCCCCAGGCCCTGCCGGGTGGTATCTCCAATCCACCCCGCTTCGGTGCCCGGGGGTAGATCACATACCCAGGCTCTTATCACCTTTCTCCCACAAGATGTGAGGAGGAACAATATTAATTCCCCTTCTAGGAACTGGCTTGCAGCAATGCAAGCTTCCTCAGGGGTGTCAAAAAGCAACGACAGCGTTGCATATTGGACACCCCTGGACACAAAGTAATCTTTAGCTGGCAAACATTTTGCCAGCTCTTTGTCAATAATATCACTATCGAAGAGGGCGATGGCGCCACGGAACCTCGAATAGGTCCGTAATACCACCGTTCTCTTCTCAAGGTCTTCAAGCCACTGCTTGGGAAATCTCCTCCAAAGCAGTAGTCTACTCTTTTAACTTTTTTCCTGCCATAACTAAATGTTCAAATAGGAAATAATTGTTCACAAACAAAGTCTCAAAATGATGACAGTTCAGAAAAAAAAAGAAATAGTTCAGTAAACGAAACAGAAACAGTTCAAAAATAAAAAAGGAGGAAGAGAAAAACAAGGAAAACCGTTCAAGGAAAAAGTAAAGAAAGAGAATGTTTTTTTTAAAAAAGGAAAAACTGAATCCTCGGCAGGAACAAAATGGGCTACACCGTACTCCAGCCCTGGCTTGAACTGGTACTCCGTTGCAGTCAAATAAACACTCAATAGTCCTGGTCCGTAATCCAGCGACCGAAGTGAGAAAAAATCTTTAAATGGTTTCTGCTTTCTGAACTGGGTTATTTCATAGAAACGCTCACCAGCAGCCAGTCACACACACTATGCCTGGAACAGGCAACAGTTCAATCAAATTTTCTCAAATTTTCAAATTTTCGACACCGCCAAGTGCAACCGAAATGCCCCAGAGATGGGCAGAACATACTGTAAAAAAAAAAAAACACAATACTGCTACCCAGCTCACAAAAAACCAAATTAGCTTACCCTTACAATGTCCTCTGTTCCTTTGAGGGAGCTATGAGCTGCACTTCTAACTTCAATTGTAACCGGACGTAGACTGCCAACACAAACTTGGTAAGCAAGCTACTTACCACACAGCCACATCTGCAACTATATATACATATATTCGCGTGTGTGAATTATTTAAAATCAAATGGGTGGACAAGGGTATATGCATTCATACATACGTGATGCATACGTACATGCATGCATACATATATACATACATACGTACATACACATACATACATACATACATACATACATACGTACATATATATATATATATATATATATATATATATATATATATACTAGCAAACGCACCCGATCTTTGGACGCTTTAAGTTGCTTTGGGGCTATTTTTTTCACTAAAGAATTGAACTACCGAGAAGGTTTATGAGTCACACGACAATCTACGTTTCTGATTAACCAAGGAAGGGAAAATCAAATTGAAGAGGCTGATTATTGTGGAGGTCGTTGCACTTTAATAATCATAGAACATATAAGTTTGCAAGCGATGCAAAGTAGAGCTACTGAAGTGTTTTGAGAGTAGATTACAGATAATGACTACAAGATATAGTTGTTTTACATGAAAACGAAATTTCTTTCAGAAACAGCAACATAAACGGTGTAATGAAATTGGAGGAAGACGTCGTCACTCCCCACTTCTGCTAGTTTATTTTTTTCAACAGCAAAGGGAGCTACTATTTTCGGAGAGATAAGGTAGCATAAGGCCCTTTATTCCGTCTTCTCACATAGCCTACGCATAAACTAACAGCGAATGCTGCATAAAGTTTAATTGGTATGCAGCTTTCTGAAAGTGGAAACAAAATTCTTATATCAAGGTTGATTCTTTGGGACGAATCATACGTGATTGTCTAAAAAAGTCTAGAACGATAATGCTAGAACATATTTGAGACAATGGACGGCAGTCGAAATATCATAATGGATGGGTAAATAAGCATCCTTAAAGTGAAACAACGCATTAGTAGGTATCAACAAATAGAAGAGAGGGAAGGGAACATCACCCTTCAAGTAACTCAGAATAGGTAAAGGTAAGCTTGCCAAAGTTTAATGCAGCTTAAATATGGAGATTAAGATTATTTGGTATTGGATATTCATCGCGTACAGTGTTCCTAGTCAATTTAATAACCATCGCATTTGGACAGTCGAAATAAATAAATAGACAAAATCTTTTCAGTTTGATAAAAAGATTAAAAGAGTGTGGACGACCTTATATACAAAGCACTATGTCCATTTAGGTCCATTTACGCGGCAGCTCTGAGATAAGTAATGTATGTGTAAAGTTTGGTGAAAATCGGTTGAGAATTGTGGAAATTTATGCGTTCAGTGTTCCTAGTCAATTTAATCACCGTCGCTGGTGGACTGGAAATAAATAGACAAAATCCTTTCACTTTTATAAAAAAGATTAAAAAGTAAGGAAGACCCTTCAGATTATAAAACAGCTAATTAATGCAAATGAATAGGAATTATCTACTGTTAGTTTCCCATCGCTCTAGAGATCGCAATATAGATTTTTGTGTTCGGGTCAGTGATATGAAACAGGGGTGTATAAAATTTTAAAGAAATCGGATGAAAGATGTAGAAGTAATTGAGGTACATTAAATTTTTGTACATACACACATACACACACACACACACATACGCACATACACACACACACACACACACACACACACACACACACACACACACACACACACACACACACACACACACACACACACACACACACACAGAGAAAATTTATATTGTCTAAATGCCTAGATACCAACATTATCTATGAAGTCTACTGAACATTGTGAGTAATTTATTTTACTGGTGTTCTGAGGATTAATTACTCTTGTGCATCAAATATAACATTTTTAATCACTGCAAGCCATCCTACCTTTGCTTCCAATGCACCTCTTGTGCACACATACAGCACCTTACTTACAATGCATGGAATTTCTTCCATATCCTTTTCTGTAATTTTTCTGGTGTATCAGATCTGTTTTTTTTCCTAGTTATTAAAACTTTATGATTTGCTAGTTTTACCCCGTGTAATGTTAATTCTAGATTTTCTTTCTACATATTCTCAAACTTTTCCACAATTTCACAGTCTTTGCTGTAAAGAATACTTCATCAACATATAGAAGTTGCTGCGGCGAACCGGGCTTAAACTACTCTGTTATGTCTTGGAGAAACACGATATGGGTGAAAGCAGACTATCGCTGAACATCTGCCTATGTTCTGAATTGATCACAAAATTCTGGCTCATGCCATCCGATTAAAAATCTCTGGTACCGACCCAGTATAGCATAAACAGTTAAGGACATGTTATTTATGCTCAAGGATTCGGAGGAGAAAAATCTCTCATTCTTCATCACCAAAGTCATATTGAGTCCATGTTTCAAAGATGTTGCTAAACATTGAATAAAAACGGATGTCACACAGGATGTAGAAAAGCGAATGTATTTTTCTCATTATGTAACATTTGCTTGTGTAAATGTTTCTAATTCATGTATTGAATATTTTGCTTCATTCATTCTTAAAAGAATGAACATTGGAATACACTGAAGTAAAAGGAAGTTATTTCAGCTTATAGCTAGAAGAGTTTGTGTAAAATATTATTTAATCAATAAATACAAGGATGCAGGTTTACTGTGTACATTTGCTTCATAAATACCTTTCACCTTCCTGACTGAATCATAGTATATGGCTCAGAAGCCTTTGATGTCATTCATTTAGAATTAATTTTCTTTAAGACCACGAGCATATAGATAATCGTAATCTGTAACCAGCTTTCTCATTTTAAAAACGGTTTGAGAGAGAGGTTTAAACTTTACTAAAGGTTTCTCATACTTTTGTTTCACTCTGAAAAGCACATCCAATCTAAATTGTTTTCCCCTAAACAATTGTGGCAATATTCTCACCGGTATTTCTTAGCTGTCTCTATAATTTCCGTATGTATGTAATTGCAACTTCCTGGGGAAGGTTCTTGTAGCAGGTGATGATTATAATACTACACCAGTTTTCGGGCATGGTATTCCCTCTTTTACTTGGTTGACCAGGAGGGTATCTATTGTGAGCTCTATGTCTCTGTCGTATCTAATTAACATTTTGACTTTATACCATTCACCTCAATAGCAGGTCTCTTTGTTGACTATAATACTGATAGGTTCTCTTCCTTCTATACACTTTCTGCCTTCTTTTTCTCCTCGAAAGCCTTTTGCGTCTGAGCATTAAGGAAGGTAAGTGCGCCACTGTGATTTTGAATTCACATTTCTCCAACATAGTTTACAATTCAATATAACGCCACATTTTGTGATTTAGAGCAAATGATCGCCTCTGATTCTCTCGATGCTGAAAAATAGGAAAAATCCTTTTAGCTTCTCTACAGACTGTTTAAATTTTTTTCTAACAATATATTCCTTTCTAACCCCTTCTGCCTTTCTTTTCTTCCAGCTCTTCCAGACTTCATATTTGTATTTCGGCTAGTTATTCCACCTCCATGTTAAATGCCATTTAACTAGAATGTTGCTCAAGAAGTCTGTATTTGCAGCAAGATATCTCGTTTCAATTCCCAGTTGCTCTTTATGCTTTAGGTCTCTTCTTACTCTACACTTTCGTCACACATTATTTAGAATTGGCCTTAATATATATTTTAGTACGATATTTAGTTTCCGCACCTTCATCCTTCGGATTGTTTTTTTGTCTCTCAGGATGTCTGGAAATGTTTTTACTTCTTAAAATATTAGGTAAATCGAGTTGTATAAAAATATACCTTGATATGTAGATAGAAAGTCTATGTCTTTCTGTCTATCACGGTGTTCACATGTGTAAGTGTAATGTTTAAACCAAACTTAGCTGCAGCAACAAAACAGAAGATATGGGCGAAAATTTTAAAATATCAATACAATACTATGCTGTTTTTCTATTGTTTATTGTTATGTGTCAAAATGAATATATGAAATTATAAAACGTGGAATTTCCACAGCTCGGTCTTAACTTGCTACATCTTTAGAAGTCATCTTTAGAAGTCATCTTTAAAATAAGGCGAATTATTTTACTTGTAATTTTACGTTAATTACAGGGATTCGAAATTGAAGAAAATTGTCTGTACTATTTTCTCTGAAAACTTTAATTCCATAAGAATTAAACCAGTTACGTAAGTACAAAAACATTGGATACAAGTTTATTCACCTACGCTTCTAACGCTCTTAAAAATCATGTATAGCACACAAAAAATGGTCTTCACACACACACACACACACACACACACACACACACACACACGCATACATTGATATATAAGGGTAAGATCCAGGGATCCAAGTGTAGGAAGTTTGTAAGCTTTAAGCTGTCCGTGGCAAGTAGAGAAAACGAGAAGCGGACAGTGTACGATTAGGCACAATAACAATTTATTGGTGTTGCATGTTGCACAATTTCTCCCATATCGAAGTTACGAGTAAATTCTATCAACTGAAAGTTTCTGTATACCTCACGGTTCGCAATTATATTTGCTACAAATGCGAATAAAAATACAAATTAAGGGATTGAAACGGGTAAAACGCAGGCTTCATATGTTTCTTAGATAGCTGATTCACTGATGTAATAGTTACTCAACGATGGCTACTCAACTTAGCTAACCATCAGGCTGAGTATACCCTAATTAAATGAAGGTTACAATGTCGCTTGGAGTTTCGTCTCACCGCAGATGTGAGATGAAATGAATAACAAAGCTGGAAAAGCAGAGCAAAAATTAAATGTTTGCAGAAATATAATGGCCAAAAAGTAGGAAAGGAAAAGATGAGATAATATGTGTGAAGGTGGGAGTCGTATAAGATTGATAGAAATGAAGGGGAAGGAAGAAAGAGGAGGTATATAAGTGCTTGTCATAAATATTTAGCTGAGATGGGTAAAGATAAAGCTGATCCTGGGGTAGTGATTTCTTGGCGGACAGTTGGTGCTAGTACTGCTGGCCGTTGGTCTACGTTACACTATATATACAACCCCGCGTACCCACTCTCACATACACGTGCACACTGTTCACACCTGAAGTATCAACAAATGTTCACACGCGCGCAGAAGTACTCACACTGCGTGCACGCACACACGCAGGCACATGTTTATATGCTATGAGCGTGCGCGTGTATACAGCGTGTAGATACTCCTTTGTATGTAGTTACACATACAAATATATTTGAGTGCCCAAAGGTGCGCGCACGCATCCATAGGCGTAAGAGTTCACCCTCATGCACACACGCGTCTACATGTATAACCAGGCATATATTCAGACATACAAAAGGTAGGTGTGCGACTACATACACGTACCTGCGAGAAGAAGAACAAAACAAGAAATAAAGAGAAAGAATAGAAATAGGAAAAAAGGGAAGGAAAGAGGAAAAAATAAAGAGGAGGAAAAAGAATAGGGGTATATGAAAGAAAAGATGGAAGGAAGAAAAAATAAGGAGACCACAAATGGCAAAAAGGAAATATATAAAATGACGCTAAAAGGTAATAGTTATAAATATTAGGTAATGTAGGAGGATTAGCAAGGGAGATATTGGAGTGAAACACTAGCATCTGTACCTTAAGAATGTGTTACGTAAGTTGTGTCTTCAGATGAAAATAAAGTCAGTACGTTCGTTTATGCAGTCATTGCATTGTGTAACAGATATGACTTCTACAAGCCCACAAGCTAGGTAACCTCCTGGTCCACAGTTTCTACCCCTAACACCACCTCCCAACCTGGCTCGTTCCCCCGCTCCCGCCCACGTTGCCGCACTTGCCCATACTTCTCCAGCACCACCATCCTCACAGGCATCCATCATCGTCCCTATCACATCAGTGACTCCTTTACCTGCACTTCTCTGTACATCGGGCAAAAGGGACATCGCTTGGCTGACCGGTTCGCCGCACACCTCCGAGACATTAGACTGGACAATGACATCTCAGTCTCGCGCCATTTCCGCTCTCCCGGTCATTCATTACAACACCTGTCTATTTTCGGATTGTCATGGCACAAGGGCCATCCGGATTCCCGACTTCACTGTAAACAGAAATTACACTTCTCTCTTCGCTCCTTTGCGCCACATAGACTCAACTCCCCTCCCCTCTTCATCTGATTCTCCTCTACTCCTCTCTTCATCTGACACTTACTTCCCCTCTTCAGTCCTAGCCACCGCTCCTCTCCTCTCTCGCTCTGACATCTACTTCCTCTCTGTACTATTACCTATCGTCTCTCTTTATTGTTCCTCTGTCTATCCACACCCAACCCCACCCCACGCATCCCACTGCCACATAGTCCACCCCTACTCTCACACTTCCTCCCATATCCTCACATACTTACACACCCACACCCACACCCAAACCATCCACACCATCCACACCATCCACACCCCACCCACACATCCTTAGTCCCCCACACCGCCACATCATTCTACACATCACCACTCCACCACACCACTCCACACACACTAGCACTGACCACTTCGTAACACCCACACCACACAACGTCACCGGCACACCGACACACCATCATCTACACACCCACACATTACAGACGCACACATTTCCACATACACACATCCACACATCAAAGTCACAACCCCCTATCTAAACATACATACACACACACTCTCACATACACACACGCATGCGCACCTTTCTTTTGGGATCACCAGTACTTTATCATCTCCCCTTTTTCCTAGCTCTCCCGTCAAACTATTTGTTCCCAACCAGTCGCCATGATTTTTTTTATTCTCCCGCTGTTTATTTCCTCATATTCCTTTCTGTTGAAGAGCGTAGGCTCGAAACCTAAAACACTTCTTCACTTTCACGAGCATCAAACTAATACACCTGCTTCTTGCTCATACACCTGTCTTCGTCTTTTGTTTTTCTGTAAATTTCAACTATTTGTATATATATATGTATATATATATATATATATAAAGATAATAAGAGTGAAAAAACTACAGAAGACTTGTGTTACATGGTTAAAGTGTATATTTAAATCATGTCAGAAAAATGTTATAAAATCTTTTTGGTATATAAACATTGTATTTTGAGAAATAACCGGTTTCGTGTCGTCTTTTCAAATTTCTCTACTTCATTGTAACGTGTTCGCTATACATATATATATGTGTATATATATATATATATATATATGTATATATATATA
>NC_068989.1:25070271-25072842 GCF_001194135.2 Octopus bimaculoides
ATATATATATATATATATATATATAATTCCTATTTTTTAATTATAATGACAGTTATGATCAAAACAAAAGTGAAGTTCAACAGAATTTATCAAACATAGCAGTGTTTCTTGAGATCTAAATTCGAGTTAAAATTTAAATTATTGTTAACAGTCCTCTGAAATTTAGTTGCTATTGTCATGAATAATTAATGTTTTTCAGTTAATTTCCATATATCTTGAGATGTTTGAAAAGTCTTGATTGTTTTTTCTTTGTTGCGTTGTCGTGACTTTAAGTTTACATTTTCTTATTTCTATTTAGAATATTGCAGGTGGATAAGGATTAGTATGAAAACAACGCTTTACAATAGAAATTTATCGTATATTTCCGATTTAAATTCTAAGAAAATTCCTCTATTAATATTCAATATATATATATATAATCGCCAAGTTGAATAGGATTTTCAACTTCGAATTATAGATAATTGTTATTTTGATAAACAATAATCACGAACTATATCATATGATTAATGAAAAACATTAAATTAATGCGTGTGTAAAGAAATAAATGGATAAATACATAGAAAACAAAATAAGCAAATGGAACGGTGTCAGAATGAAGTTGCAATAAATCTTTCAGTTCTATTGCGTTTAAGAGAGATGTATTAGGAATTTCGTTAGCCTAGTTTAGATACATTAGTATTCAGAATAGTGTAAATCACTTCACAGGGCATCTGATATTACACAAAATAATTTCAAGTACTTATTTATATATTTCCACGTTTTATTTAGAAATTATCAGTTATTTCAATTTTTGCTGGAGACTTTATGTTTCAAATTAGTTAACTAAAGACAAGAATTGAACTATTACCTGCCCGTGTAATAAGCTCAATTGGAAGCAAATAGCATGTTGAATGGGACTTAGATGTAGATCTGTGATGAGCTCTAAGAGTCACAACACCAGAATTTTAACTCGGTTGTCATGGCGTATAAGTGGCTGATATTACAACATTCCCACCTCTCCATCCTAAACGACGGCATATCGGTTCGTCGTAATGTTCCTTTCCCAGGTAATGTTTACAGCTGAGTGGATTTTGCAAGGTGAAATGAAGAACTTTGCTCAAGAACATCACGTATTACCCGGTCCGGGGATCAAAACCACGATTTTATGTACGTGAGTGCAACACACAAGTCAATAAACTACGTGCCTTTATGAAGGCGCGTTATCTAGGAAATAGAATTTGAAAACAATACTAATAATTAATAAAGTATAAATCCCTGAGTATCTTTGCCAACGTGTTTAATGTCGAATATTTTAAGAGATATAATCTAAGAAAAAGAGCACATTTATGTTTCAAATCTTCAGATTTACACTAGTAACACGGTAACAACTCAGAATATCAATAGCCCATTTAGATATGAATAGGTCAATCAAAATGTAAAGTTCGGCACTGTGAGCATACATGTATAATTTCTCAAATTGTGTAACTACATGCTTCACATCACATGACAACTCTTAATAACAAAACAACTCATAGCTTAACAGAGAGAGAGAGAGAGAGAGAGAGAGAGAGAGAGAGAGAGAGAGAGAGAGAGAGAGAGAGAGAGAGAGAGAGAGAGAGAGAGAGAGACAGAGAGAGAGACAGAGAGAGAGACAGACAGACAGAGATAGAGACAGATAGAGAGATATGGGCAACTAGGCTGCAAATCAGTAGTTGAAACTTCCTAAGTTTCAAAATAAATTCTTATATTTATTTTTACATGATGTTCTATTTCTGCACATACTAAAGTAATTCATTGTAAAGAGATTTATTTATATCAACAATCACTAATTGCCATTTATCGCCGATGAATAAATGAATAAAATAAAAGATTTGACATCGTCTACTGATATCAGACAAAACTGTGGTGGGAATATTTACTTCAATGTCTCATTAGTGTAGAATGGTAGCAATCACAGAACTGTTGTTAAAGAATTGATTCTCTTAAGAAACAAAATCAATATGCTTTTAATTATAAAAGATGGTTGAATTTTACAGTATTAAGCCGAGCAAATTTAAAGAAAGTGTATGAAGAATGATTTTAAATATGGTTTAATTATTGAAAACCCCTGTACAATCTCAATGTTAGGAAGTAAACGGAGATGGCAACGGTGGATTAAGGTTGAAATATATAAATAATTGGAATGAAGATTTTATTCCTCAACGAGACGCCGAGAAGCCTCAAATATTTCAGGCTAGTGGAAGAATTGTTATTATCATAATTTTTCAACTTCACGGCAACAGAAAATATCTAAGAGAAATGAAGTGACTTCGGCCGAAATCAATGCACTGCGTAATTCTTCTTTCAAATGTTTCAGTCTATAAACAGCATCCATACTTGGGCGCTTCCTCAAGATATATGTTTTTATATACTCTATCGAAGCAGGTCCAACACTTAGCTCATTGTTCTCGAACGGTAGTTCATGAAACATGAGTTGGGATCACTCGGTTGAATAGTCAATCGGAGAATATATATATATATATATATATATATATATATGCATATATATATATATATATGATATATATATATATATATATATATACGCATATA
>NC_068989.1:25073070-25073762 GCF_001194135.2 Octopus bimaculoides
AGAGAGAGAGAGAGAGAGAGAGAGAGAGAGAGAGAGAGAGAGAGAGACAGAGAAGAGCAGAGAGAGAGAGAGAGAGAGAAGAGCAGATATAGAGAGAAGATTCATGCAAAACGTAGAATTACACAGAATATGGCTATACCTTGTAAAAGAATATACATTCTCCTAAGACTTTGAAACTTGAACACTTTTGAAATGACCGCATCCTCCCCGATTGTCTTAGTTCTTCCATGTTGATAGGCATATAATGGAAGAAGAAAAAGAAGAAAATACTTTCACATGAAATTTCAATCAAATGACTATTTGAGAAGAAACCTCTCTCTATCTCTATCTGTCTCTCTATTCATCTATCCTTTCCCCATCCTATGTTATTATTATTATTATTATTATTATTGCTCAGTAGTTTTATTTTAATTTTTATAATGTGCTTTCACTTCACTGCCGAGCGCAGCTCTGTGCGCCTTGGGTATGTGCTGTGGTTTGCTGTGGTGCTCTTATGGTTACTGTATTGAAAGTGTTTTGCGTAGGATGTGTGCAGTGCCCAGTAGTGCAATTTTCTGTATGTTATATATATTTGTAAGTCCTGGTGTTTTTGTTATGTATTTGTCTGAATATTTTTTTATTATACCTACGGCACCTACTATGATAGGAATTGTTTCTGTTTTAGATTCCACATTCGAGTTACCCCTATTTCC
>NC_068989.1:25074458-25080116 GCF_001194135.2 Octopus bimaculoides
TTCTTCTTCTTCTTCTTCTTCTTCTTCTTCTTCTTCTTCTTCTTCTTCTTCTTCTTCTTCTTCTTCGTATTTATTAGGTAGATTGATTTCTTGTTTGTATTTGTCAGCTTCCTTAAATACTGAAAACAGTTTTTTGTTTTGCTCGTGTTTTGTGGCTATTTGTTTTAGTTTTCCTTGCTTCAGATTTGAAGATTTTTCCTTGTAAAAAGCTGTCTAATGCCTGGAAAACATGATAATCAGTTGGTGCAAGGTCAGGTGAATATGGTGGATGTCAGATTACTTCCAAATTCAGTTCTTGTAACCTGAGTAGCGTTCTTTGTGCCACATGTGATCGAGCATTGGCCTGTCTCTATTGACCAATCTCGGTTGATTAATTGCAAGTTCACTCATCATTAAACCAATTGTTTGATGTATACATCCGCTTTAATTGATTTACCAGGTTTCACGAAGCTGTAGTGGATAACACCAACGCTGGACCGCCAAACAGACACCATTAGCCTTTTTTTAATGAATATATTTTTTGGGGATTGCGTTTTGGTACTTCATTTTTATCCAATCGCGGTTTCGATTCCCAGACCGGGCGTTGTGAGTGTTTATTGAGCGAAAACACCTAAAGCTCCACGAGGCTCCGGCAGGGGATGGTGGCAAACCCTGCTGTACTCTTTCACCACAACTTTCTCTCACTCTTACTTCCTGTTTCTGTTGTACCTGTATTTCAAAGGGTCAGCTTTGTCACACTGTGTCACGCTGAATATCCCCGAGAACTATGTTAAGGGTACACGTGTCTGTGGAGTGTTCAGCCACTTGCACGTTAATTCCACGAGCAGGCTGTTCCGTTGATCGGATCAACTGGAACCATCGACGTCGTAAGTGACGGAGTGCCATCAAATTTATCCAACCACCGTGCAAGGCACTTGCTATTGTTGAAAAGAATCCATTTTTAATCACATGTAACAATACGATGCAAATATGGTTCGTTTTTATGCTGTGAGAGCAAAGAACAGTAATTTTCAAGATGACATGTTATTTGTTACTTGCTCAGTTCGTGTGGTACCCACTTATTTAACTTCTATACCTTTCCGATTTGTTTCAGGTGGTTCAATACAGCTGTAATCGAAACATCAAGGCTTGCTGCTAACTCACGCGTAATTTGAGATGTATCCGCTTCCACTGCAATTTCCAGCTCATCATTATCCACCTTGGTCTCAGGTTTACCACGGGGATGTTTTTCAAGAATAAAATCTCCAGACTAGAGCTTCTCAAACCATCGACGTACAGTGCGCTCATTCACCACATCTTCACTAAATATCTGATTGATGTTTCGATCTGTATGGGATACATTGATTCCACGACGGAGCTTATGTTCATAAACAACACGAATATTTGATCTATCCATGAGTTCACAAAAGCTGATTTACAAGAGAAAACTCACAATATAATCAGACACCATGAATTCCATTTCAAAAATGTAAAACTTAAATGTTGTAAAACAAAAAATTGTCAGGATAAATCAATTGAGTAATGGCTCTCAAACTTGGTCCACAAGAAAATCGGACGTTTCATTCTTAACGACCTGATACATTATCTGTACACCAACCACTTTCAACACACACACTCTCTCTCTCTCTCTCTCTCTCTCTCTCTCTATCTATCTATCAATCTGTACATACATACATATAAAAATACATACATATAAACATACATATATTTGTGTGTGTATATAGATGTATACAAATAACTATATATGTATGTAAAAGTGTGCGTGCCTCTGTGTGTATGTATATCACAATTGTGTAACAATTACATCTCTACACATACTTTAAATACACTATCGTCACTGAAATTACAGAAAGAAGCTAAACGCGTTAACTAACAGATTTGAATTAATGCTGTTTTTCTTAAAGTCACTGTAGCTTACGAAGACGAAATAATGCTCTAGTGTATGACAAATTATTTGTTAAATGCCGATGGCGTTTAGTACCTTTATTAGTTCTGTCATAATTACAGCACACACTTCCAAACGTTCAAACAAACAAACCCAGTATATGTACCATTATTATCATCGCCGCCGACACCAAGACTACATCAGTATTGTTTGGAATTCTCAATATTTTCAATCACAAATACAGCCATCAGAAATATTCCTAGTATTTACCACTACAATTGTCACCATCATAACACCATAATATAATTCTGTAATACAGCCACCTCGATTCAATAGATTTATGTCTGTTGTTACTTTCTCTTCATTAGTCAATTGTAGAGACTTCGTGTCACCGGTACGAATAGTTTGTTCGTGACAGGGAATATCTGTAAATGATAATAGAGCAAGGAGAACAGACAAAACAAGGGTCTTATGGAAAATAATTCTTACAAATTCTCTTTAATCTCGTATACAGAAGGCTTCTTTTATATTCGGAGAACGTTGTGATGTGATTCGGTAGGTAATAATGGAAGGATTACAATTGTAATGAAATGGATTTGATTTCATTATTTATCAATGATTATTATCGAGATGAAAAGCATGCAAAAACCAGTGAGCTAGTTGTATTAATCATCATCACCATTATCTTCTTCTTCTTCTTCTTCTTCTTCTTCTTCTTCTTCTTCTTCTTCTTCTTCTTCTTCTTCTTCTTCTTCTTCTTCTTCTTCTTCTTCTTCTTCTTCTTCTTCTTCTTCTTCTTCTTCATCGTCATCGTCATCGTCATCGCCATCATCATCATCATCATCATCATTAGCAGCAGCAAAGATACTGTGCTGATTGAGGAAGACGAATGTTTGTATCAATGTTTCTAGACCTCCTTGACTCCATGCTCCACTTGATTTAAAAAAAACAACCTACAAGAGCGTACAAACTTAGTATATAACAAATATATACTTAATATAAATTTAAATATTTATTGTAAGTTTTTTTCGCTGAACTAATTCATTCGTAATACAGTTCTATATTTAAGAGATGGGGAATTATGTACATTAATTACATTATTTACAATTGACGTATATTTGTCCGCATCGTGTTTGTTGTTAACACAATGTTTCGGTTGAAATACCCTCCAGCCTTCATCAGGTGACTGGGGGTGAAATTTCGAACATGGATTCTCATTCCTAAGGTATTTTTCGATGTTGTTGTTGTTATTATTATTATTATTATTATTATTATTATTATTTAGGTCACTGCCTAGAATCGAACACGGAATCTTGGGGTTAGTAGCCCGCGCTCTTAACTACGGGCATATGGCGTAGTGGTTAAGAGCGTGGGCTACTAACCCCAAGATTTCGAGTTCGATTCCAGGCAGTGACCTGAATAATAATAATAATAATAATAATAATAATAATAATAATAATAATAATAATAATAATAATAATAATAATGACAATAATAATAATAATAATAATAATAATAATAATAATAATAATAATAATAATAATTATTATTATTATAATAACAATAACTTTGTAAATTACCTTAGGAATGAGAACCCCGGTTCGAAATTTCCCCAAGACACCTGATGAAGGCTGGAGGGTATATTAGCCGAAACGTTGTGTTAACAACAAACAAGATGAGGACAAATATCCGTAAATTGTAAATAATGTAAATAATCTAATTCATTCGTGCCCCATTGAAAGGGCGTGCACAGTACGCTGAGAAACAGTTGTGTAGATGAAATGTTGTAAGCTCTAGCATCAGATATGAATTGATGGCCCCCAATAGTGTTTTGCTTCAACATCTGCGAATCTGCTACGGCTGTGAATGCTCAATATTTTAATGTTACATATTTTCTCCATTACGTCGACATGTCCACACCGACCGAGATTTTATTGCCCCGATATCTCTTACTCGCTAGGGTGCTTGGTGTTTTTTGAATGATGAATTCTTGACTGGCCTTGTCTTTTCAATGATGTTCAGGATCTGTCGCTGATATCTCAGCTTGAATGCATGCAATATTTTTATCGGCTTCCATACAACGTTTTGATTCTGTCCCATAAAAGAAGGTGGGCATAAGCAGCTTTTGGTATATTGCACATTATTTGAACTCTCACAATTCCATTGATACTTTCTCAAATTCCAGAATAGCACTATTGCCTTGCTAATTCTGAGCTCTAAATCGTTCTTAGGTCAACTATCAATACCAACTGTATCACTTATATAAGCTGTTTACTTCTTCCAGCTCTTGCCCTTCAGTAGCAATGGGCAGTAAATAAAATCTTCAGTCTTTTAGATATTAGTTTTGAAGTCGAACTTTGTGTTTGCATGCTCAAAAATATCCCTTAGGCAGTATATGTTCGATGCATTACGAGAGACAAGGATGCAAGGATCAACAAACATTGATTCTCTCATTAACGTATGTGTGACCAGGACCTCTACTACAGTGTGAAAGTCCTAGAATAGATTAACAACATGTCTTTTCTGTACATAATATATTCCCTCAGTTGTACTATTCTTCACGTTTTTTTAAAAAATCAGATCACGTGTTTTAAAAATATTTGAGTAAATTTGGTACTTTCAGGCAACCTTGATTGTCTTCCAATACTGAATAACAAGAGATGCAGAAATGGGGTTTCGTCGCGAGTCTTACTCAATTGTACAAACTTTAAGCACCAAGGTATTACATATAATACCTTGAACTGCTCCACTGGGTTAGTCAGAAGAGGAATACCATCTAAATGTGTTTCGTTCCATTCAGAATTCATATTGAATCTAAGCTACAATCTGTGCTGTGTTTCTTCATTCAGTCTGTTTAATAAATATTATTTATTTCAGAGAAGTAATACTCAGGCTAAATAGAATAAAGGTATTAACAAGCGGATACTAGAGCATAAAACCATGTTGAAATTAAGAGCGCAGACATGGTTCTATGGCTTCGGAAATTTGATTCTTCAGTACGTACATATATGTTCAATTCAACAACATGACAGAATGGAAACGCATTTTCAGCTCACTCTCAAGACTACCAAATCCTTATGAATCAAAATTTGTGGACGGAAACTGTGTGGAAGTCTGTCCCAGGGTGGCTCCTGGTCTGTGTAACTTACCACGCTGACCTCGAGTTTATTTAGCGAAATTCATTCTCCTGCAAATTGAGGTGTCAGGTTTCCAATCTGAGAATAAATTCCTCACATCCTCTCACAAATCTCAGGTATTCTGAAATAGATCAAGGGCTGTAACATTTCTTCTCTTAGTCATATTTATGAATTAATGCCTTTCTTTACATGACTTAATCTAAGAGACGCAATATATACTTACACACATACACACACACGCACTCACACATACAAACACAGACACATACACTCACACGCACCCGAACATACATATGAACATACATATATAGAATAAATTCAAAGAACAAACAACTAAAAAGCAGAATAAAAACGAGCGAGAGGATGTGCATAAGAAATATATTAATTTGACGCTCAGTGCAAAAAGAGAGTTGTTAACGTTTCGAGCATAGCCCTTTGTTTGAAGAAGAAAGTTCAAAGAGAAAGAAGCGAAAATAAGGAAAATCGCTAACAATCCACGTGCATTTACATTTCTGAAGTGAGTCGAAATCACACACACACATACACACACACACACTCTCTCTCTCTCTCTCTCTCACACACATACACACACGCACGCACACACACACACACACACACACACACACATACACACAC
>NC_068989.1:25080128-25085554 GCF_001194135.2 Octopus bimaculoides
ACACACACACACACACACACACACACACACACACACACACACACACACACACACAGGAAATAGAAGGTAGGATTTGATAGAAACTATTTATGTAGCGATTTCGTCCCTTTTAAGGATTCATCATAAATAATTTCCTAGAGAAAATTCAGACCTGTTATATGTATGACAGTTGCAAAGAGAATTTGGAGTTGAATTTGTTTTCTTGGGTTTTGGAAAGAGGATGTTTTAGAAGTGGATATTAGAGAAGTCATTTTCAGTCTATATGTGTGTTCGTATATGTGTGTGTACATATGTGAAGCAAAAAGAAAGGGGTATTTTTCAGGGATGGCTGAAATTGAGAAGACATGGGTTTTCTCAAATGCATGTCACCCATTATCCTAAAAGGAACTATTCTTGAATGTTTCGATGAGAGAGATTCTTCCACTAAGATACTTCACACCTGGAAGCAATCAAATACTGGGTCGAAAAACACGGAGAAAAAGTAAACGAACGTTACAAAATGGATTTCATTTCCAAGGCCACACTCCCGGTATTAGTGGGGAAGACCTTTAACTCTCACGCTAAATGATATCGGAAAATAACGAGTTATGGGAACGGAATTTTCACCCGCATATACTAATCTAGTTATAGGATTTTTAGTTTATACTTTTTTCGTTTGTAATGCTTTCCTGTGTATACATACATTCACACACACACACACACACACACACACACACACGCATATGGATGTAAATGTTTTCCCAAATATAGTTGCTCTTCAGATTTGAAGCTCCGATGAAGCCATCAGGTGATACACAAACGTTAGACTATAAGTGCATTGCATCATATTGCAGAAACAACTGTAAGTTCAATGCATGATTTCTTATTCCTTTGTCATCTTGATGTCTTATTACTGCTCTGTACTCTACTGCTGCGTTGTTTTAAATCATATGCATAATGAGTTCTAACTCCAGGTTATTAGTATCATTATGCATAATCGAAATAATCTATCTATCTATACATACGCGCATACACACATACATACATACATCAATGCGATTGCATGTCCACATAACAATTGTCAATTTGAGAAGGAAAATCCGGAAGGGACGCATATTTACATATGGTTATGTATCTGTGTGTTCCGGGGGAAATTCTATGAGACTGTCTGTCATTTTGAGCTAATTGCAATGTCCCATCAGGAGCAATCGCAGAGTAAATATATCTGTATATACAACGCATCATCAAGAAAGATATTGGGTAAAATTTAGCGAAAAAATTGAAAGACTATAAGTTATATTTTTTAATTTTCATACTTCATCAGCATCTGTGATCTCGACAGATTTTATGTGTTGCTCTAATAATCATCATCATGAAGGAAAGTGCAGCAAGGTGTTGCTTACAGATGTATGCCATCCAGGTAATAAAATAGGTGATTTACATTCTTGCCACAGTTTACAAATCACTTATATAGGATAATCGGATATCAGTCGGAATTTTATGTACAAGTTTCCAGTTACAATATACTGTAGTCAAACTGTAGTTAATTTACCATTTAGATGTTTACTGCAGTTAATTTACCATTTAGATGTTTATTGGAATGTTGACTAAATAACTTATACAACGAAAGGTAGAGATATAGTAAGACGATCAATGGTATTGTTGTCTAGCTGTAGCAACGGAGATTTCCTAATTATTTCACAGTGCAAAAGAAAACGAGTAGGTTATATATTTGTTTACTTTTATAAATATGGTAATTAATTACAGTAATTAAATATGGCAATTAATCATTGCTGAAAAGTACGATATAATATCCTCTAAAAACGGAATATTGTATAAAAGTTAGAAGCTATAAAAATTACCTACCATAAAGGAAATTTATTAATTGTACTAACTGTCAATAGATGGCAATGTAATAAATTGCTGAGTGGTAGACGCTATTGTCTACGTATAATAAAGGTGGGGCCAGAGAGGTTATAACGAATCCAAGGAAATTAGACTAGAATTTCTATTAACCGTCGTCTGTTTCAATAATATAAAATTTTTGGAAAGACATTAAAAAATTGAATATCATGAACATTATCTTTAAGTTTTTCTTTTTCATACACAGCACACAACTGTTTAACGACATAAATTATATACTTACTATCGTAAGAGTTAGATCAGGAATGGATGTAGCTGTTAAATAAATATATACTAGAAATCTTATGGCAGAACCTCTGTATACGCTGATAAACGTTACGAGATTAAAAGTGTTGCAAAAAGAAGGATCTGTGGACAAGAAAATATATACTTTTAAGCGGAGAGGACTAAACTGAGAAATAAATACATACGCAAAACATAAAGTTGGGGAAATACATGAAATTGGAAGATGTCAAGTTGCGTGTTCAACACTGATTTATGCTATAGGAGGAGAAAACTAGTTCGCTATCAATTCTGTTCAGAACGTGACTGGTCAATGATTAACCCTTGGTCTGACTGAGAAAATGTATGTCACTAATTACCAACTGGGTCCAATGGACCCAATATTTTTCTTTTAATTAAATTTTATTTAAACTACCACTATTTCTTAGCTACATTAAACATGCTGTCAGGCAAATGAAAAATTACTGTTTCTCACTAATTTCAATTACAAAATACAGCTTACAGAATATATTATAAATTTTTTAAATTGCAGAAAAACAGAATTACAGCCCTTCATGGCAATGAATGCAGACGACATTGGAATGTTCTTGGCAAACATGGATAGTACAATTCTTCCATATAGTACGAGTTTTCCTGTTTTTTTTGGGGGCCACACAAAGAACATCTTTCTTTTTTTCTTTGACTGAGGAATCTCAAATGAAGTTGAAGATCGTCTTCTTTTCTTGTTTGGTTGAGAAATGTTTGTGGAACTAGAAAATTGTTTGTCGCGTTCTTGCTTGTCATGAACTTTAGCAAGTTCCTTTCCTAATTGAATTAGGCACTGTCTTCTTTTATCCTTGAAACTTTGCAAGTGAAGCTGTTTAGCAACAATGAAAGCATTCACTGCAATTATATCAACCATGTTCTAGAATATAATCATAGGCCACCTTCGGCTTATTCTTTTGCAAGTGTATGTCCTTACCATCTTATCTAGGGTATCTAATCCTCCTTTTGTTTTGTTGTAACATGTAATAACTTCAGGTTTCTTTTCAGCACGTTTTGAATCAATTGAAGGCTGAGAGTGCATTGTACTCATAAGTATGACTACATAATTTTTCTTGGGACAATAAGATAGGACCATAGAATCCTTCTGAAATCCAAATATTGTGCTGTTGATTTCTCATTGTTTTCTATTCGTGAAATCACTTGGAGGTTCAACTCTGTTCTTTCTAATTGTTCCAACTAAAGTAGTTTTCTTTCTAAGCAGCTTTAGAACCAATCCTAGACTTGTAAAATAATTATCACAAGTTATATTGCAACCAGTATTTTCAAGTTCTTTTACTAGGTCTTCAACAACTCTTGAACCTTGATTTGTCTCTCTCCTTTTTACTGGATCTTTTCCAGTGTAGATTTGCATTTTCCAGACATAAGATGTTTCACTGTCGCATATTGTCCAAATTTTAATGGCAGATTTCCCTGGTTTTGAAGGAATATGTACCCGGAATGGGCAGTGCCCTCTGAATGAAACTAATTGTCTATCAACTGTTTTGCATGAACTTGGAACATATCCACCTTGCAAATTCTGATTCCACATTTCAAATACTTCTCTTATGGGCCCCAATTTATCATCACTTCCCTTTTTTCTTCTTGCACTAGCATCATCAAAAACGCAATACTTGTAAAATCTGTTGAAATCTTCCCCGGCTCATAATTTTGTTGAATATTAGGCTGCCATCTTCTTGACTCCGTAACTGTGTGACATTTTCATGTTTAGATTTATAAAAACCTATAAGAATAAACAGTCCAATAAATTTCTTTAGTTCAGAGTGGTCAATTTCCTTCCATTTATCGTTGTAAACAACCTGACCTTCAGCATTTGTCCATTTACGAATTACTTCAAGACGATTCTGGCGCACAAAGTTAGCAAAACATATTTCAGTCCTATCGCAAGTTCTTTTTGTAAAACGGGATTGTCCACATTCTTGGCGGACCGTATTGCAAGATGAAATTCTTACTGCTGCTTGAGTAAGAGGATTAAAATACCAAACTTCTAGTCTGTCTCTAGAAACATATTGCTCATTCATAATTGGGTGGCTCACAGATAATTGTTTTTGAGTATCTTCATCTGATGATACACAACCGAAACTGTCCAGCACACTTTCACCACCATCATCAGAGCAATAGAAGGAATCACTACTATATTCTTCCCATTCTTCATCTAATTTCAATAACCTTTTCCATATTCGGTCTTCACTCAAGTTTTCACGTGTAGGCATATTGGAAAGCACAACTGAACTATATGAAACTTGATAGCACACCAAAGGCAGATATTGCTCTCTCACATTGTAAGAATTGCGTCATCACATTGAAATATTGCATCATTCTAGCAGATTGAAGGTGATGCAATATCTCAAATTTACTATAACATTTTCATAATGTTTCCTATTCTATCTAAAATCCAGCAAATAAATTGAATACAAATTTATCCATTTTATATCTGATAAATATCTAGGAAAGTAATATTTGATACTGCTTTTATTCTGTTTAGAATGACAAAAGTATTGTCTGAATTAAATTCGAGCGTTCAATGGACCCATATGGTAATCAATGTATAAAGTGAAATTTTCTAGCTTTTATAAACATACCGAAAGTTTCCCATTTGATAAATAAGAGAATCAAGAAAAAATTAGAGTTACGAGAAATCAAATAATATAAACAGTAGGAAAAAAGCAACCGAAAAAAAAAAGTGAAATGGGTCCATTGAACCCATTGGTAAACAGAAGGTTATGAATGCTTCAACGTAGAAGTATATAATTCAATGGGGTGCACATTCAGTGCAGGACATTGAGAAGGTAAATACCTATGCATGTGTGGTCGTAGACCAATATTACGTTATAGTTAAATTGGTGCATGTGTATAGATTAATAGTAATATGACCAGAACAAACTCTAGCATGAAAATCATTTCCATATAATAGCGTGATGAATATTAGATAAGTAGGGACGATATCCTATATGTATGACATAGGCATTTGTTGTAGAAGTGAGTAGATATTTTATAGAAGCTATATAATCTTATAACTAATTAGGAAAGGCCTTGTTTGCCTTTAACCTCATTCAGGACTTGCCACTTACGGTATAGCGTTAAGCATGGTAATGATACACCATTACAGCTCGTAATGTTGTGGTCAGAACCTATAGAGCAGACAAATTGAACTAACTCATCGAAACCTATGCAATGTTTTGACGTTGATGCAATGTTTATTCATTGACAATTCATTACCATCGCCAACAACTCTCTCTCTCTCTCTCTCTCTCTCTCTC
>NC_068989.1:25089566-25090465 GCF_001194135.2 Octopus bimaculoides
TCTGTTTATCCTTCTACGTTCAGTTACTCTCTTCTGGTATCGGAGTCTCTCACTGACAGCCTTCAATTCTTGTTTGAGAGTGATTAGTTTGCACCTGAGGGTTGCTTTCTTACTGTCCCCAAACATTACTTCCATCCTTTTCTTTAATCTCTGCTGGTGGGATGTATAGTAGCCTGTTTCTTTGCAGGCGATAAGCATTGTCACGTGACTGATGGTCTTCCGTAACCATGCGATTCTCTTCTCTATTTTCAGAACGCATGCTGGCACAGTTCTCTCGGTTATGTTTTTATGTTCATTCGTGTTATGTTTATTTATAGTGTGTGTGTCATTCATATATTGTTTCGTAGCAACAGCCAATGCATATGTACAAGCGTTAATCTACCAGAACGAGGGTTCATTACATAGTTGTAGATAATCTCTTCCTATGTCGTCGATTGCTCTTAATATAATCTCTTTCGGCCTTCGGTTTATTTTAGTAGAGAAGCCCCTATTTTCAAGGGCGTCTTACAAGGCGGATGGAATTTGTTCATGGAATATATTATTTAGGTCGTGTTTCACTGATGCATATTCTTCGTGGTCAGTGATATCGGTTTGGGTAAATAGGTCAGCCGCTTCAGTCATGGGTGGCTAGGGATGCTGACAGGGAGTATCTGTTGAGCTTGATACCATCCCTCGCCTCCCACTAGCTATAGAAGTATTGCTAGAATTACTGCTATCTCTATGTAGCGTGGGATTGTCGTTAGCTACAGAATCAATGGCTGTTCCATCGTCATTGTTCAAATTCTCGTTTCTAAAGTTTGAAACGGTGTCAATTTCACTTTTGTTTGGAATAAAATTACATTCATTTACTTTTTTCCTACTTAAAACAAATGTTGCTTGTTGGCGTAATTGTTTTGCAG
>NC_068989.1:25090597-25100966 GCF_001194135.2 Octopus bimaculoides
TCTGTAACTACAATTAGAAAAAGTTTGTTTACCTTTTGCGATGTTCTCTTTTCGTTCTGTAGGTATGTTGTTGTTGTTGTTGTTGTTGCTGTTGATGATGTTCATATGTCCAGCCATGCTGTTTGTAGTATTTTGTCGCGTGGTAGATTCAAATTTCAGGCGAAAATCACTACAGTGTTGAATAAAAGGCTTCTTCAGTCGATGTAGCCGGAGATTAGCCAGTTATCTAGCAAGGTTGATATTTGTGGCTTCAATGTCAGGGATAATATTCATCGTATTCTCGATAAATAGTCCCTCACGCCAAAAATGCGACTCGTCGCTGATCGCCTGTATGTATGATCGCCGAACGCCTGTATATATGTATGTATGTATGTATGTATGTATGTATGTATGTATGTATGTATGTATGTATGTATGTATAAATTTGAAGCTTTATCTATCTATGTTTGTGTGTGTGCGACGTGTTCCTTCTTCCACACAACTTGAGAGCCGCTGTTGTTTGGTTTGTTTTCGTCCCCGTAATCTAGTTGCTCGGCAAAAGTGACATAGAATATGCACCAGAGTTATAAAATATGTACCGTGGTCGAATTCTCTGAGCAAAACACTACTCGAATCAGCGTTCCAACATAACTGCAATCCAGTGTCTGAAACAAAGAAAAGGTAAAATTCTTGATTGTCATTTTATAGATGTTTGCCATTATATCGTACAATACGCCTTGCAATTTAACGAAACAGTCTTGTGAACAACAAACCAAGTGCTTTCCTGAACATTACATGTTAAGTTTACTTTCCATTATGCCAATAACTGGTAAGCTTTCAGTTATCTAATATAGGTTTTCAAGATGTTTCTAATTTATCTTTCATACCGTATCGTCTTTCGTTGTCTTTTGTTACGTCGATTAGTTCTACTGAATATTTAGGGATAAGTTTCAAAAGCATAGTTTTAAAAGAAATGTTTGTCGCTAATACGGTATTTGTTTTAAGTTATTTACGGTAAATGTTCTTTGTTTTAATGTTACAATGTTTAAATTCAGCGTTTGTTTATTGTTTGTGTTGTACTTATCAGGAAGAAGCATCGCATGGTACTATCGGTATCAACTCACATTTGAGTTATCTTAATTGTTTCGCTACATACAGTGTCTATTCAATTTATAATTTACTCTTGTTGACTATTATCTTTTCAAACAGTGCCTTGCTCATTTAAGCACACATTTTAAATTACCATGGGAAGAAAGTGAAGATAAGAAAAGAGAGAGAGACTATACAAAGGAATTATAGAATAAGAATGGGAACTGATATGGTGCGGTATTGAATTTCTCAAAGTACGTTGCTTAATACATTCTTAATACACGTTTGAAAATATTCCTAGTTCTGTGAGAAATTCTTCTTCTTCTTCTTCTTCTTCTTCTTCTTCTTCTTCTTCTTCTTCTTCTTCTTCTTCTTCTTCTTCTTCTTCTTCTTCTTCTTCTTCTTCTTCTTCTTCTTCTTCTTCTTCTTTGTTCTTGCTATTATTATTATTATTATTATTATTATTATTATTATTATTATTATTATTATTATTAAGACAGAAAGCTAGCAGAAACGTTAGCATGCCGGACAAAATGCTTAGCTTCATTTCGTCTGTCTTTACGTTCTCAGTTCAAATTCTGCCGGGGTCGACATTGCCTTTCATCGTTTCGGTGTCGATAGATTAAGTACCTGCTGAGGTCGATGTAATCGACTAGTCGTCTCCACCAAAATTTCACTAGAAAGGGTTCCTCTTCTCGTTTAGGTGGTAAGCTGGCAGAATTGTTAAGACGCCAGGCAAAATTCTAAGTGGCGCTTCGTCCGTCTTTATATTCTGAGTTCAAATTTCGCCGAGGTTGAATTTGCCTGTCATTGATTCAAGGTCAATTAATTAACTACCAGTCATTCACTAGGGTCGATGTAAACGACCATTCCTCTAGCCAAAATTTGTGACTTCAGTAGATAGGATTCTTCTTCTTCTTCTTCTTCTTCTTCTTCTTCTTCTTCTTCTTCTTCTTCTTCTTCTTCTTCTTCTTCTTCTTCTTCTTCTTCTTCTTCTTCTTCTTCTTGAGTGAGAGAGCAGTGCATGTCATGAAAGTGACACTGGGGTACAAATGTATGTAACCCAATATACCCATCATGACTACCCGTCTCATAAGGTTACGCCAGGCACATGCGTCACAACCACGTAACATGGTGATCCCATATCATGATAAACAGCACATGACCTTATACGTGCAGCCCAATTAGTACTTTCTTCAGGTTCAGTAACCCATCCCGCTCAAAAGGTCCCCGAATAAGGGTTGCTTAAGAATGTTGAACGAAACACTCATGTTTCCTGAGGTGGGTTATTCAAATACCGAATAATTCCTCTCAACACATCACATGGCTATGATGCTCTTCCACTACTTCCGCACGTGATCAGAGATGCACATATCATCAACCACTAACCGACATGTTCAACTGGTTAAGGTCAAATAGCTGACAAGCAAATCTGTGGTATTGAGCAGAATATTTGCTGTTGCCCATCTTTTAATCCAAGACAAAACATGTACATGATACTACTTCCAATTAGTTAAGATCAAAAGACATGAGAGCAACTGCTTGGTACTACATCAGGACATTGTTGTTGTTGTTGTTGATATTATTATTATTATTTCTATTTATCACAGGTTTTGTTGGAACTCCTGGATTCTTGCATACGTAGCGGGCTTGCTACCTATAACCTACAGTACCATGCTATCCGTTCTTTTCAGCTATCTAATATTTTTTTGATTATTCTGGCCGTGTCAAGAAGGTAAACCTTTTGTAACAGTTCTAGTGGGTACTCTATTCCAAATTCCTTTATATTCTCCTTGATACCTTCTGATACTGTTCTCAAGGACCCAACAATAATTGGTATTATCTTCACCTTCATTTTCCATATCAGGGTTATATCATAATTAAGAGGGTTGTCATTATCTATTTTCGCCTTCCTTCTTGACTATTCGGAGGTCAAAGGTGCATCCAACATCAACAATATAGCATGTGAGGTGCACATTCTTCACCACGACTAGGTCCGGTCTGTTATGCTCTAGCACCTGATTTGTTTGGATTGGGAAATCTCAAAGGATTTTGCTAGTCTTCGATCTGCCACTCTCTGCAGTTTTTGCTCATACCACGTCATGCCTCTCTCTAGCCCTCACTTTTTGAGCAGTTTCCAATAATGCACTTTCGCTACCCGAACGTGTTGCCACAACTTGTAGTGGTTTTGGGCAAGTCTGGGGCATTCGTTCGTGATATGGGCAATGGTTTCATTCACTCTCTTACAAATGCAGCACAATGGAGACACTTTCATATTCCTAAGGTTGACCACCCCAGCAATTCGTGGCCAAAGCTTGGCCTTACGCTGCGAGTATAGTGCTACAAGGTATAGTGCTGCGAGTATAGTGCTGCGAGTTGTGGCTACAAGGAATTGATTGTGTAATTCTTTATGTCCTTTATGTACTTCTTCCTTTGGTTCCCCTATTGTCTCTGCTTTCAAAAATCTATCGTTCCTAACTGTCACTAGCAAGGTTTCCTTACTTTGGGCTTGGCATCTCATTAAGCTCTCGAGCTAGATATGCTCGCAGTATTCAACACTTATCAGTCATGTTCCTCCCCTTCTTCTCTTCGTGTATAAGCAGTCAGTGTCTGCACGCTGATGATGGGCTCCGTGCATCGTTAGGAACTTTCTTGACTTCCTGTCCATCTCCTTTAGCTCCTCCTCTGTCCATTTCAGGATTCCAGCGCCATACCGAACTGCGAGCGAGTTTATTGCCGAAATTATGTTTCTGCCATTCAGATTTGAAGTCAGTATTTTTCTCACTCCGCGCAGGTACTCTCTTTTTGTTTTTGCCTTCATGTCGTGGTGTTTCATTCCATCTGCTTCAAGTATTCCCAGGAATTTATAGCTGGACTGAAGTTGAATTGCCCTCATCATTTTACCAGTTGGTAACCATAAGCCTTCAGTCTCGACAAGGTTTCCTCGTCTCATCACCATCGTAACACATTTTGGGAGTCCAAAATTTATCTTAATATCATTGGAGAAATTCTACATAGACTGGACTAGGCTGTCCAATTCTGCCTCAGTTTTTGTGAATAGCTTCAGGTCGGTTCAGCAAGTGGCTCAGCTTTCCCTTACATCTTCCCAGATCATACCCCAGTTTTGTTACCTGCATTATTTCACTGAAGGGGATCATTCCTAGCACGACGACCAGTGGGAACACTGGAAGACGCCTCTCTTGATTTTCATCTCTTCTAATACTCGATTCCCTGCTGTCAATTATCCTGCATTTCATGCTATTCCATATAAAGCTTCTCATATTTTCTGCTACTCTATGCATTTGCGTTGTTATTATTATCCATGTGTGTGGTATCATATCGTATGCTTTGCGATAGTCAATCCATGCTATGCTCGGGTTTGTATGTCATCTCTTGCAGTTCCTGATAATTAGATTATCAATTAAGGGCTGATACCTCGTTCCCTGGCTCCTCTGTCGGCACCCTTTCTGTTCAATAGGAAGCAGACCACATTTTCCAAATATCTATACAGTTCATCAGCCAAAGCACCTGACTTTAGTTTCCACATTAGCGGAATGCACGCTATTAGTCTAAATTTGGATGTAACATTTCCCTTTTCAGGATCTTCTGTACATTTTCAGGATCCTCTAGTTCCCATGAGCACTATCGTTTGAATTACAGCCATTTTGGGGTTTTCCTGGTATCTGGTTTGTGTTCCCACCAGTTTTTATCATAGTGCAAGTACATATTTTTTTGTAAATTACACAGTGAATACATTGTGCAGTTCTATCATGCCTATTGAGATACTCTGTAGACGTAAGAAGACTGCACATGGAGACAGCATGATCAACGGTCACATTTTGCTGTTGGCATACACAGCATATTGGGGAGAAGCCGTTCGTTAATATGTTGGCCTGGTAGTTCTTTGTAGGTAGGCATTGATCTTGGGCTGCTATGATAAACCCTTCTATTTCTGATTTTAAGCTAGAAGCCATTAGCCATTGATGGGTAAGGGTTAGGGTTAGGGTTAGGGTTAGGGTTAGGGTTAGGGTTAGGGTTAGGGCTAGGGTTAGGGTTAGTGTCAACATCGGCATTATTAGCTCCCTTTTGGTACTTGCCATTGAGAGTTTTTTCTTGCCATTTATCAGTCAGAATATCTTAGCACAAGTTTTCATGCGCTTAGCATTTTCTGCGCTTGTTTCTAGTACGTCTAATTCTGGAATTTGTTGTATTCGGAATTCACTTAAATGTTCCTCTGCCTGTTTTGTTACTGAGTATGATGCTTTCTTGTTTTCATGTTTTGAGACAGGTTTTAACATCCAGTCCTCAGGTAGGTGTCTAGGCCAATTGTGGCTACCTTCATTGTTAATGCCAGCTGTAGAAGTCCACGGCATCCCTCTTTTCTTGGTAGATAAAGTAGTTGTATATCTGCCTTAAGGTGGTGCATTCTATGCATTGTCAACAGTTTTCGCATTTTTCTCTCAAGATAAAATATTTCAGTAATTGACCAGTTAATGACATTGAAACTGTAAGTCACGACTGGTATGGCTAAAATATTGATTGCTTCGATCCTGTTTCTTGCATTCATCTCTGTCTTCAGTATTTCTCTCACCTTATGTTAACATTCTTTTCTGATCCTCTCCCTCATCGCTGCATGTTTGATTCCGCCCCCTTCAATTACCCCTATATATTTGTTGCTCTACTCTGGTTCTAACCCTTTTATGCCATTCCGCTGGTCAAGGTTAATGATAGATGTTTCTTTCGATTTTACTTTGATAACAGTAGCTTTTGCACATTTATCGAGGCCAAATTACATCCTGATGACATCATTGAATTGTTTAACAATCGCTAGTAAAGCCCTTGTGTTGTTGGTCATTTTTTGCAAAGAGCTTTAAATCATCCATGTAAATGAGATAATTTATATTTTTATCAAATATTTTATAACCATACTGTGAATCATTGAGCAATTTTGAGAGAGGTATTAAGGCTAGACAAAAGAGGAGTGGTGATAGTGAGTCACCCTGGAAAATGCGACATGAAAGTTTTACATCTCCATCATTTATAGATCCATTGTCACTGTTCAAAGCCAGGGTGGTTCTCCATGATCTCATACTTACAGACAAAACGTTTCGCAGAGCAGGAGCTATTTTATACATATCCAGACATTTCTTAATCCAGCTATGTGTTAGGCTATCAAAAGCTTTTTTATAGTCTATCCAGGCTATTGACAAATGTTCGTGTCGCTTGTGACAATCATATTGTTGAGTAGCTGATCTTTACAACCATAAGATCCACGTTTACAGGTATATTCACTCAGGACAGATGTTAGCGTTTTATACATTGTTGTTAAGCAGGTTATGGGTCGATAATTTTTTGGTTCATTTGTTTCTTTATTTTTTGGAAGTAGGAATGTTAAACCATTAACTAGCCAATAGGGAATCATACTAGGATGTTGCAAAACGTTTGTAACGTTTTGTTAGCAGTTCATGGCTCTCTGGGAAGGCATTCAACCAGTTAGGAATTTTATCCTTTCCTGGAGACTTCCATTTGCTTGACATCCTGAGAGCAGATCTTATATCTCCTACCTTAACACCCTCCCAAATTTGCTCCTCTTAGGAGTCTAAGTCTGCAGATATTCTATTAATCCAAGGGGCCTTTTCCTTGTGTGTTTTTTCTTCTGCCCAAATTTTATTCCAAAATTCGTGCATTTCTTTTGATGGGACATACTTTACTGTAACAGGTATCTTCCCTATCTTCCTGTAAACATTTTTTGGGTTATTGTTGAACATGTTGTCTTTGAAGAATCTCACGTGCTTTTCATACGTTGCTATACGGGCAGCTTTAACACATACCTTTTGCTTGATGGTTTCTATGGTGGTATCAATGTCAAATATAGTTTTCATATATATATATTTTTTATTTTCGGGTTTTGTTAAACTTAAGGTTTTTCAAGCATTCTATGTCAGACCTAAGTAGCTTAATTTGGTGTTGAATACGCTCTTGCGAAGAAGGAAGGATTTTTGCGGGAATGTCGTCGTTTTCTAATCTTTTCACCACATAGAATCATTGAGATTTTTGCGGCGGCATTGTACAGATGGTTGAGATCTGTAATATCGACATCGTTAGCTGAAATTATATCCTTAAGTGCAAGGTGGATTTGATCAATTATTTTCAGGTTTTGGTTAGAATTGCGAATTTTTGAGAGGGTATCGTGTTCATTCATTCTGGTTTCTTTAATTTTCAGCCATTCAGTCATGATTTGAAATTTTAGATCATGGAGTTCTGTTGGGTCAGTTTCTGTGTGACTTTCTTCATCTATTTGATTTTCATCTACCTTAGTGTTTATGGTTGCTTCAGAGAGTATTTCACTTTGCTTATAAATTATATTAACTCGTTCAAACATTACTGCATTTTCATCAGCCCAGGGCTGGTCTATAATTATTTCCTCTGTGGTATGTTCTTTACCTGCAACTTCGTTCCTTTTATCCCTTACTGCTTGTTTAATTTGGTCAACCTCTACTTCGGTTAGTAATTTGTTTTTCATAATGTTTCTTCTGACGATGGCCAGTTGGTTACTGTCTACGTAGAGTCTTACTTCAAGGTGTCTCTGTCCCCAGTTTAATTAGGTTTCTACAGTATTAGATTTATTTGTGGAGAAATACATGGCATGGTAGAAGGCCATAAGAATTTCTTTATTATCTTCCCTAAACCATTTTTCATCCTTTTTCTTTTGGTTGTTTGATGACGGAACATGTATGATCGTCTGGTTGGCCATTCCGGTTGTGGGGTACTTCCAGCTCCTGTGTGTCTGGATAATCTGAACCAGTAGCTGATTTCTCGTATTGAATTTGGCTCCTCATTCCAGTACGTGACCTTTTGTAGTCCGGTCGTGTTATTATGATTATTATTATTATTATTATTATTATTATTCAGTAGTTTTATTTTTATAACGTGCTTTCACTTCACTACCGAGCGCAGCTCTGTGTGCTTTGGGTATGTGCTGTGGTTTGCTGTGATGCTCTTATGGTTACTGTATTGAAAGTGTTTTGCGTAGGATGTGTGCAGTGCCCAGTAGTGCAATTTTCTGTATGTCATATATATTTGTAAGTCCTCGTGTTTTTGTTATGTATTTGTCTGAATATGTTTTTATCATACCTACGGCACCTACTATGATAGGAATTGTTTCTGTTTTAGATTCCACATTCGAGTTACCCCTATTTCCAGGTTTTTGTATTTTGAAAGTTTTTCCATTTCTTTTAGAGAAACGTTGTCATCTGCTGGTATTGATACGTCAATTAGAAAGCATTTTTTTCTTCATGAACTTTGATAACTATATCAGGTCTATTTGCCTTAATTTCTCTATCTGTGTGTATTGGCATATCCCAGAGTATGGTTGCTTTCTCGTTTTCTATGACCTTTTCTGGCGTGTACTTATACCATCCTTTTTCTGTTGTTATTGCATAGTGTTGGCATAGCTTCCAGTGTATGTAAGTCCCAACTTTGTCGTGTCTGTAAAATTTATTCCGTCTTAACCAGGACTGGGCAGCCTGAGATAATATGGTTTATTGTTTCTTGTCCAGCTCCACATATTCTGCAGTTACTTGTTATGATTCGTTTCATTAAATGTTTTCGGTAATTTTTGGGGGAAGGAAGGCTTTGGTCTTGGGCTTCAATTGAAAATCCTTCAGTCTCTACTATGAGTCCTGAGCTTCTCAACCATTGCTAGGATTTTTGTCTGTCTATTTCTTTTGCATTTATTTTAGTCCAGTATTTGCCACGAAGGGGCTTTTTTGCCATCATTTTATCATGGTTCGTTGCTTCTTCTTCTTCTTCTTCTTCTTCTTCTTCTTCTTCTTCTTCTTCTTCTTCTTCTTCTTCTTCTTCTTCTTCTTCTTCTTCTTCTTCTTCTTCTTCTTCTTCTTCTTCTTCTTCTTCTTCTTCTTCTTCTTCTTCTTCTTCTTCTTCATATTTGTTAGGTAGTATGACTTTTTGTTTGTATAATCTGTGGTCCATTCTGAAATCTGTGGTTTTCAATTCTTTGATTATGCTCATTTTTATACTATCATAATCATTAGGTTCCCCTTCACTGTTTCCAGGTTTTAGAATTGTTTCGGCTTCATTCTCATTCATATGTTTGTCTGTGGTGTTCTGGATTGGTGCTTTTTCTACATTATTATTCATCCCTACGGTCTGGGTTTGTTGTCTTTTGTTTACTTCGCTTTTCTTGGAAATGATACGTCTGTCTTCGTGTTTTACTATCTCAGTGTTTATATTAGTTGGCATTGCTCTGTGGCTACTATCTACATTTCCTGATGTACTTTGAGAATATATCTTTGTATGTTAGCTAGTTTATTTGGGTTCATTGCTGTATCCAAGCGTTTATTTAGATTATTCTTCTTCCAGATTTTATATGTATATGTTGTTGTGTTTTCGATCTTTGGGTAGACCCCTGCTGTAAAATAAGCGTGTAAGATTGAAATATATTCCTCACGTGTCCATTTATACCTTTTTGGTTTTATTTGCGGGACATGAGGAACAACGTCCGGCCCTTTATTTTGACGGTCATCTTTTTCGTAGGGAACCGGTTCGTTAATTTCTTTTGTTAAATTGTTTTACACGTGTGATTTTTCGAACTTTTTGTGTAACAAGTTTAAAGTACACACTTCCCGATTGCTATTCTTGTTATTTGATTTATTTGTAATTTTTTTGTACGTGGTGTTTGGGTCCGGAAATGGTCTGGTGTTGATAGATCGTAATGTATCAAGCGTGTTTACATGTGCTGTGCGAGCAGTGGAGGTGATATCCAGTTAAAATACACCATTTCATTTGGATAATAGAAATAAATTTCAATGAGCAATTTCTTACTTACTCGGATATAGTCCAACCCTTTGTCAGCTATTTTTGTCTCCATGCGATGTCTTTATTTCCGATAATTTTGGATAAATTTCGGAGCGGTGTTGTATTGCTCTCACATGTTAAACGTCAATTATTATTATTATTATTATTATTATTATTATTATTATTATTATTATTATTATTATTATTATTATCATCATCATCATCATCATTATGATCATTATTATTATGATCATGGCCACGTTACTAGGAAGACGTACTAAGTTGGAGCTCCCTAAATTGAAAGTGTTTAATCAAGCATTTTGGCTGGTTGCAGCCCGTCCATTGAAAACTTTATTTAACAAGTATTTTGCTTGCAATGACTGGATCTCTATGGTAACATTTTGTGTAATTGCACTCCCTGTTTGCTAGTGTAATAATTGTTTTGCATTTTTGCATATTTTGTGAAGATAATATTCTCTTCATT
>NC_068989.1:25101300-25104491 GCF_001194135.2 Octopus bimaculoides
TCGCCACCACCACCACCACCACCTTCGCCACCACCACCACCACCACCACTTTCTCTGACCAAAAAGAAGATTGTGTCAACAGTCATCCCTAAAGACCAAGGTACGTAATTCCATTTTCTTTTCTCTAAGGTAAATGGCTACAGTTAGAGTTGGCTGTGTAAATGTTCGGGACCGGGGTTCGGCTTGGAAGCAGGATCACATGCTCAACGATCTCTAAATTAAGATGTGACAGCAATTAGTGAGACGAGAATTGCCGGGAAACATGCTCTTGAAAACATTTTTGAAGACTACGAGGTATTCTCATCTTGTGATCTGTCGGGAGCGGGTAGCGGTGTAGCAAAATTATTAGGTCGAAAAGTAAGGGCAATCGTCTTGGACCTGGACGGTAGGTTGGTGGTCCTAGATGCGAATGGCGGTGAAGGTACTACCTTTATATTGATGGACGTGTATGCTCCCACAGGGGCTGGAAGACCAGATTTCTTCAGGTGTCTAGAAACATTCTTGGGAACGTCTCGCACTTTAGTACAAGTGGGGGAGTCGAATAGTATTTCGGACGCGCGGAGCGAATTGGGGGTTCAGTACATAAAAGAAGGGGGAGTAAAAGCCTCGAAAACCTGCTCAGAAACTTCCAGCTTTCTGACAGTTATTGATCCAATTTCCCTGATATACCAGTGTGGACATGGAGCAATCACAATGGGTGATCCAGATCGTATCCAGATAGAGTATTTGTTAGGTCACCGGATAAGAATCGTATAGGGTGCCCACAATTCAAATTGTTCGGCTTCACAGACCACAAATTTGTGATCTGCACAGTCGATATAGATACGATACGTAGACAGGGATCCGGTTACTAAAAGTTGAAAGCATACTTTCTGACGTGTAAAGACTACAGGGGCCGGATTAGCGAACTAGTTAATGTTCTTGTGGAAGGGACGTGTTCCAATGGTCAGGCGGTCAATCTGCTGTCAGCTCCATCTGAATGGCGGCTTAGGCATGCCGAGGCTTTTGATGCGCAGACATACGTTTAGGTTGAGCCACCTGCAACGATTTCTAGAAGCTGAACGTGAGTGGGCTCCGTTTTTCACGCACATATTTCCGCAACTCGCCACTTTGACGGAGCTACAGTCCTGGGTGAAGGATAGACCAAGACTGGACTTCTGGCACTTAAAATATCGTCAGTCGCTTACTACCCTCTGCCGGTCGAGAAATAGGATCAATGCATGTTCCAGTTTAGCTATATATAGAGAATTAGTGGCGACGTCCTATGGGATCCTCTCAGCGTTGACTTAGATGAACTGACTAGTCTGTTCCAGAAGGCTTTCAGTTTGGGGACTATTATAGATAATTTCCAGATGTTTTTGGCTTGGGAGTGGTACCGGATGCGGGGTGGTACCGGACGCGCGAAGGGCGACGAAACCGTTCTGCATGCACTCGTTCAGCGTCCGGCAATTGCTGACTCGTGGAGTTATGCCGATCAGCTGCTTGGCGTGTGGGACGGGTCAGTCTGTCGTCCGAGTCAATAGTGATGATTGCCCCGCCGCCCTCCTTTAACCGAGCAGGCAATGCAGTTTTCCTTTGTCTGGTTGCTGTGGCAAAAAAAGTCCGGTGGACTAAGCCGAAAGGAATGAGGACAGAGACATCCCATTTTGGTAAAGCCCTCATCGACTTTTACAAGTTTCACTTGAAAAGGAAAGTGAGGGTGGAGAAGGAGGTGCTGTACTCGAGTGAATTTATGAAAAGCTAGGTGAAAGTTGCGAAAATAGCAAGAGTGGATGGTACCACTCTCAGTGTAGAGTTGTGAGTCGGAGGAAAGGTATCGGAAAAGGTATTTGCCCGTGGTATTCATGGTGATCTTGGATGGTGGGGTTCCTCGATTATCCCTAGAGGTCCTCCTTGATAAGGAAAATCCACTTCAGAATTTTTTTCTTATTACTGTATACTTCTTTTCTTTTTATATATACTGTGTGTACTTCTTTTTTTAAAATTTTTATTTATATATCACTCCATTGTGTGTAAACCCGAACACTTTATGTCTGTCTTTGTATTGTCCCCCTCATTTTCACCCTGGTGGCAAATAACACAAATAATAATAATAATAATAATAATAATAATAATAATAACAATAATAATAATAATAATAATAATTATTATTATTATTATTAATATCAAGGCGGCGTGCTGGTAGAATCGTTAGCCCGCTGGGCGAAATGCTTAGCGGCATTTCGTCTGTCGCTACGTTCTGAGTTCAGATACCACCGAGGTTGACTTTTCCTTTCAATCTTTCGGGGGCGATTAAATATGTACCAGTTACGGACTGGGGTCGATATATTCGACTTAATCCCGTCTCTCAAATTTCAGGCCTTGTTCCTACATTAGAAAGGATTATTATTATTATTAACAATGTTCATTTCCGTCGCTGAATATGTTTTTGGACCCGCGTAATTCTATTTGTTAATTTTATTGGTTCGTCTTGTTGTTAAGCTGATAGCACTATAAAGACATGGTTAGCTTCCTTTCTTATTGCTTCCTAGCGGCGAAATTTTGAAAATACAATTTGTAAACAAAAACAAATACATTCCAACTTCGCTGCCAGGAGCTCGTGTTTGTCGGCAAACCAATAGAGAAATACACAGTTCCAAGCTTTTGAGCAATGTCCAGCAACACTAACAGCAGCAACAAGAACTTGAAAAACAACAGTAACAACAACAACAATTACAATTGCTGCAACAATAATGGCGTGTAAAATGCTTTTAGATCAGATAATAGCGGTAAATTCCCTTGCCGTCGCCAGGTCACTTAGTGGTGAATGAGTAGTGGTTGTTGACACCTCTCCCGCACTATTAACTAATAATAACTAATTAATCATAATTAACAATAACACTAATGATAACTAATTCTAGCAGCAGCAATGCAGCCGTTGCTCTCACAACTATAATAAGCAATGAGGGCAGCAACAAAATCAAATCAGCGTCAAGGGCATTAGAAAAAGTACAACAAAAACAGCTTCTATGCTGACTAAAAATACTGTACAAAATACTGTATTTGGAACAAGCATTTAAACATAGAAAATGTACAACAAAAACAGCTTCTTTGCTAACTAAAAATACTGTACAAAATACTGTATTTGGAACAAGCATTTAAACATAGAAAATGTACAACAAAAACAGCTTCTTTGCTAACTAAAAATACTG
>NC_068989.1:25105006-25113929 GCF_001194135.2 Octopus bimaculoides
AAATCAAATCAGCGTCAAGGGCATTAGAAAAAGTACAACAAAAACAGCTTCTTTGCTGACTAAAAATACTGTACAAAATACTGTATTTGGAACAAGCATTTAAACATAAGTACTGACAAGTAAAGAGCTGCATATGTGAACATCGTAGCTCTTAAATAAACTGTGAAATACAGATAATAATTAAAGTTTGGAAAGGCATAGACTGAAGCAACTCTCCTAGAAGAAGCTAAGCTATGCTTGAAAAGCATCTGGAATGGTATAAACATTATTACTCTGCTTTTCTTTATTGCTATGCATCTAGATCCCACCCCCAACACTCTACAGTCTAATTTCAACTTAAACGGGGCTGAAAGATATCAGGTTAAATATTGCAAATATATTTTGTGTTCAGGGCATTGCGTATATATATTTCTTATTTACTAGTTTGAGTTCGAGAGCTGCGGCCATGCTGGGGCGCCACAGTAATGTTCATACATTTTAAATAACTTCGCTATTTTATTGAAATATTTTGCATTATTATATTTTCCACTTAATAAAGAAAGAAGACAGCATAAATATTTACGGCTATTAGCTGAAACTGTAAGCAATCAGGTAGAATGCTTTATTTCCTACTCTGTTCAAGTTTTAAACCATGTCGAGGTAGATTGTTCGTGTTGTTGATTCTATTAAAAACAAAATTGCTACTCAATACTGGATTTATAAAATCTGCTACCCCGATTTTCAATTGTTTTAACTTGTGTTAAAATTCATATTATTAATAACAGCGCTACAGATTATTAGAAATACGAAGCTGTAATACAATTATCAAGATTATTATTATCGTCATCATTCTCTTTATATCATTATCGTCATTATTCTCTTTATAGCAATATATATTCGTTTAACACAAGAGAGTAACATTTTGCAGTGTGATACAGCATCGAATTAAAAAACTTTAACTGCCAGAAAACAATTGTAATTATTCTTTAATATAACAAACAATTAAAAAAAAAAATTATTACGTTGTTTCTTTAGATGATATATTCATTGCATTCGTTGCGTCAATATGTCGTCACTACTATACATATACAAAATATCTTCACCTAGTTTTGTATACATATTGAAGATTTGTATGCCAGATATATTCAGCGGAATGATTAAGCAAAGAAAACAAACAAAAATGGGAATTTAGCATTGAGTAAGAATGACAATCAGAGTGTAAGATGATTCACGAGATTTTTCGTTTTAGGTAGGTGTAAGTTCATTTATATATACACAAATAGGCACAGCTGTGTGATAAGAAGTTTGCTTCCCAGCCGCATGGTTCCGGGTTCAGTACCATTGCGTGACACCTTGCGTAAGTGTCTTCATCTATAGCCTCGGGATGACCAAAGCCTCGTGGGTGGATTTGATTGACGGAAACTGAAAGACGCCCGTATGTATATATCTATCTATGTGTGTGTGTGTGTGTGTGTGTATGTCTTTGTGTCTGTGTTTGTGCTCTATCACTGCTTGACAACCGGTGTTGATGTGTTTACGTCCCCGTAACCTATTGGTTCAGTATAAGAGACCGAAAAATAAGTACTAAGCTTGCAAAATAAGTTCTAGGGTCGATTTCTTCGTCTAAAACCCGTCAAGGCGGTGCTCCTGCAAGACCGCCGTCAAATGACTGAAACAAGTAAAAGAATAAAGGATTAACAGAATACTCGTGAGACTCGTGGGAATTCCATAGAACGAAAAAGATTAAGAGAAGCTATTGAAGAAAGACAGGATGAATTGCATTTTTATTTTTATTTTCCTAAGTTATTTTACTCCCAGTCACAATAATATATGATTTTATATGCACTTTATATTTCTGTCTTTTTCTCTACCTCTTCAACTAACTTTTTAACCATGTAATTTCCCTCTTCATGTCATTAGCATTTCTCTCTTTCTCTTCACCTCTCACTTCCACTAACCAAACGAGTGACAGTATATCTTCTCTCTCACTCACCATCGCATTCTCTCTTCCTCTTTCTCACTTCCTCCTCCTCATCCTCCTCTCTAACAAGCCATAATATTCTTCTTCTACGAACAAGTAGAAGAATAATAAAGATTTAGATCAATAAGAAAATATTGTTTATTATAAACACACCATCACTACCACTATAGTTCTCAGTAACAAATCTCATTTCATTTCAATTCAGTTCAGCTGCTTGTTTATATCTACTTTTTCTTGCTGTCAACGTATCTCTACCCTGACAATGCAAATTCAACCTCTCTGTCTGTCTCTCAAATTAACTGGCCTCCCTGTCCATCTCTCTCTCTATCTGCCTTTCTTTAACCTCACCACCAGAACATCACACTCTGTTAAATATTGTATCCTAAACATCTCTCTCTCTCTCTCTTTACAATTACCTTCCCACCCTACCGCACGTCGTTAACACTTCTCTCTACCTCTTTTCTCTTGCCGGCTTTTTCTCCCACTCTTTGCCTCTCCCTTCAACTAACCACGTGATGCATTTGGCCTTAGTGTAGTATTATACTTTTCTCTTCTTTCTTTTCTACTCACATTCTTTCTTCTCACTCGCCCACACTTTTATTCTAACTCTCACACACTCCAACTCCAACTCCACCTCTCTCACTAACTAAAGTGCAACGGCCGAACGAACAAGCAGATTATTATATTGATGTATAATTAAACCTTTGTTTGTCAAGCAGGTTTAGTGCTTGACCCAACAAAATGTTGGATGAAGCCCAAACATGCCTTAACTATAATTCCATAACCTCGCCACGCATTAGAAATATCGATTCTTTCAATTTTTTAAAATTTCCGTTAACTCTCTTAAATTGGGTTAAAATTGCATATACTTTATGTTAAAACATTCGTTGTATTATAACCTTTGCTTTCGTAGCATAATATTTTATAGCATATTAATTAATAATTATAACAATAATAAAATCCTTTTAAAACTCTTTCAAGAACCTCTTCATATTTACATTTCAGTTGCCTCTCTCTGTTACACTCTCCCTCCTCCTACTGCTCTACAATCCTCTCTTTCTCTCTTAAAGTTCCTCCTCTGTCTCCCTGACATGCTTTACTAACCTTTCTTTCGTGCCTGCTCTACCTATTCCTCTTCCACTTTTCTTCTTTCTATGTTTCTTTACTCTCTCTCCTACTTACTCCCCACCTCTTTCTTTTAGCCATCCTCTCTATATATTTATCACTCTCTCATGCGCTCTCTTTCTCTGCCTTTCCCTCTGTGTCTTCTCTTTGCTTTTCTCTCCTACACTCTGCCTTTTTCTATATTTGTTTACTCTGTTTACAACTTATTCTCTTTCCCTCTCTGTCAATTCTCTTTTAATCCTCCTGTCTATCCATGAGTCCTCCCATCTCTCTATATCTGTCTGTCTGTCTCTCTACTTTACTCTTACTTATCGTCTCCCACTCTTATTTCTATATTTGTTTACTCTCTCTTCTACTTATTCTCCTCCTCCTTCTGTCAGTCATCCCCACTTTATATATCTATCTTTCTATCCGTCTCTCTATCGGTCTGTCAATCAGTCAGTTAGTCTGTCTGACTGTTTGTCTGTCTGTCCTTGTGTCTCTACCTTTCCGTCTTTCTCTTCGTCATTTCCTTTATCCTTCTCTCTTGCACTCTTTCTCCTCCTACTGCTGTATCTGCATCTCTTTCTCTCTTACATTTCTTTCTCTATCTCTCGAACAAGCTTTATTACCCTTTCCTTCCTGTCTACCCTACCTATTCCTCATAACACCAGAGAAGTTAAACCGCCCACCAGGTCATGTCTTTTCTCTGGTTATGCCTTGTCTTGTTTCTAGTGATCATCACCAGGTCAAATTAAGTAACTTTATGTCAAATTTCTCGTTCATTAATTATATTAGTACTTTTGTTTCTTTTAACTGGGCTGAAGGGTAATCTGAATAGCGTAAAAAGAGGGAGCTACATGTGTTATGTGAGACAACGTGGTCGCTTTAACTTTAAGACATAGCAGCCAGATTTCCCTCAAATAACTTCCTACTGTCTCTTAGAAAAGACGCATTTGATGATGTATTTCTAGGCATACTGTATCAGAAATACAAAATGGATGCTGAAGCTGAAACATCCTTGAACTTAGGTCTGCTAGCTCAGGAGATGTTTGAACCCAAATAATTAGATATATTTTCTGTACGTTATAGAATAAAAATTAAAAATCAGTGGTGGCCTTTCCCTCATAAAGACCAACATAATGCGGGGTTGAACCAGAAATTGGGCTAACAATGACAATGGTATTTGAATGATAATCAAAATAATATATGATGTAATATAATCTTAAAAACAAGAAATTTAAATAGAAAAAATGTTCTGTTTTACAATGAACAGGTTCAACAAAATTGTCACGTGTTAAATTTTTCTAAAAGACAATTGTTGTTTTATAGAGAAAGATTTAATAAAGTGTTGAGCTTCCAAAATTTAGAAACTAGAATGGAAAAAAAAACTTAATTGGCATTTTGTTGCATTTTTTTAAATGCTCGTCTCATTAGCAAATACATCTTGTTTTTAAAGGTGGTGAGTTGCCAGTATTTCAATCTCCTTTTTTTTAACAAATGAAAATTTGTTGCGGAGGTAGAGAACTGTTTATTATTAAAAATAGGGTTTTCAAAAAAATGTAACAAAATGCCAATTAACTTTGTTTTTTTTTATTTTTTCGATACTAACTTTTGAAGGCTCAACATTTAATGAAACATTTTTCTGTAAAACAGCATTTTTTTTTTTGGAAAAATTTAAAGTCTGGATATTTTGTTGACCCCCTTTTCTGTAAAACAGGACATTTTTTCCATTTAATATAGTTATCTAAGTATGTATGTATGTATGTATGTATGTATCTATCTATCTATCTATCTATCTATCTATCTATATTATATATATATATGCTATATTATATGTGCATACATGCTGGCGGCTTATATATATTGTTATTTAGGAGGATGGTCATCTTTTGCTAATAAACGCACGCAGTATTTACTTGATCTTCACCTTCTTCTTCTTCTTCTTCTTCTTCTTCTTCTTCTTCTTCTTCTTCTTCTTCTTCTTCTTCTTCTTCTTCTTCTTCTTCTTCTTATTATTATTATTATTATTATTATTATTATTATTATTATTATCATTATTATTATTTTAAAAAGGATTGACGTAACTCTTCACAATGGTAAACAGTCAAGACCAAGAGCGCGATTCGATTGTAATATATATTTTATTGGTTGAACGATATTTCAACAGTACGTCTGTTTTTGTCAAGTTCAAAATAAGAAGTGATAAACATTCAAAATTATAGAAATTTAAACGTAAAGTATGAACGAGAGTAACCAGCGTCCACACGTTGACGGAATGATATCATCACTCTTTAAGATTCAATTTTATAACTGGTGAAAAGAGAAAAGACAGAAAGAGAAGAAAGAAAAAGAGAAAAGAAGTATATTTAATCAAACACTTTGTATGAATTTGATGATATTCTCATGTCATTTTATTCATTCCTCCAGGGCATGATGTTAATAACCCGCAAACATATTTCTCCACATGCACTCTGAGAAGTGAAATTGAAACCGATTCAGAATATTTTCTGAGAATATGCACTTTCAAGTTTTTTTTCATAATTGCAGCCGTTTGAAACGAAATATTCGGCAAGTTCTGTCGAACTACTGTTATTGTGCCTGACATCGAATCTGTGCCCATTAAACCTTTTGTTTAATTGTTCTGTTGTACAAGCAACATAAATCAAGTTGTGTTTCGAGCATTCTGCTGCGTACACCAAATGGGAATCTCTATATGTCCCACCGTCTGTATAAATCATAGCATTCCTGTTATGATTCCTAATGAAATTCACTTCACTCATGTCGTTGCATAATGAACAGCGCTTACCTCTCTTGCAGCTGTTTTTCAAGGTACAGCATGCAGATGCTCCAATTTTCGTTTTCTTCGAGTCAGAAGTAGAGGTCAATTATATACTCTTATATTCTTATGCCGTCTAAAGGCTACATTAGGCGGCTGAGGAAATATCTGTTTGAAAGGAGGATATTTTTTCGCCACATGCTGGTAACTTTCATGCAACACTTTTGAAATGCCAGCGAAATTTCGGTGCCAGTTAATCACTAAAGGAATTCTGTAATCTATTTATTGTGTTTGCTAAAATTATGCGTGAAGGTTTGACTATCTTTGCTAACCTTAGCTATTTCATTTGCTATTTCCTTTAATTGTGATTCACTGTAACTGCGTTTGATATAATTATGTACAAAATGATTTGCATGTTTCCAGTAATCCCCTATGTCAAGACAAATCTGTTTTATCTTCAAAAATTGGAATTACGGATTTGACCGAATAATATGATGTGGATGATCGGAGCGGAGGTGGAGAAAAATGTGGGATGATGTGGGCTTGCAAAATAACTGTCATTATTCTGCCTCCTGAAAACTTGACTTTTGTGTCCAAAACTTCAACGCTAGTTATGTTGGGCGACGTTTTTGCTCTGCCAAGACCATACTTGTTGCAAAAGTGTCCAATGGACAAGCCTTGCTATATAGTCGTGGCGTCTCTTATATTAATTCTGGGCTAGTAGTGTACATTGGCTGGTAATATGCCATACGGTTTCAGCGTTTTGTCCACAGATTCTGCACTTATCACTTTTTGATGTGTTATCTTCTCTATTTTATGTAGTTTGTCCTTAATGCTTGCTCTTGGCCAGCATAGATTAGAGCCTCCATTTCCGGTTTTAAATCACTTTTAGTCTTCCACAGCCATCTTTTGAAAGATTGCAAAGATAAAGCACTGTACAAGCAATTGAAAACGAATGACACTGAAAATAGATAGGTAAAGAAAAGAAAGCATGGACAATTTCATAAGGATGTTGAAGAAAAGGTAGAAAGGGAAAAAAGATTGCTGTCGATTATTATTATTATTATTATTATTATTATTATTATTATTATTATTATTATTATTATTATTATTATTATTACTATTCTTTCGTTACACAGTGTAGATAAAAAATTCTCCGGAGTCTTTAGTCATCTGTCAAGTTTCAACAAATACCTTTCTCAGATAATACTTTCCCTCAGATGTGCACTGTGCCCAATAATGCTGCTTTTTGCATGACATCAATCTTGCATGGGATTTCTAGTTGCCTTAAGAAGTCTTGATGTTTCAATGGTATTGAGCCCAACGCTCCGATCAGCACTGGTATAGATTTTACATTACCCACTCGCATTCCGTACAGTCTTGCCATTTCCACTTTCAAATCGGAGTATTTGGTGATTTTTTTCAACCTCTTTACTCACAACAGTCCTGTCATTTGGTATGGCTACATCAATGATCTGACGGAATTTGTCTCTCTTATTCAATATGACAGTAACCGGCCGACGATGTTGGATTACACCATCCGCCTGAAAATCATAGTCCCAGAGTATCGTTACTTTTCCATCCTCCTGCGTAACTTTACTTGGTACATCCTCATACCAGTTCTCTGCTACTTCATATTGCTATTTATGGCATTAGAGCCAATGAAGATACACACACATACTTTATCGTGGCGGCGTTTGTATTCCTTTTGAGCAAGGCTCTCACATTCACTAACCAAGTGGGTCATATTTTCCACACTCTTTCCACAGTCTGCATTTCTGGGTATCAGAAATTTTATAGATGTTATACTTCACTGAATTGGTAGCGAGAGCTTGGTCTTGTGCAGCAGTGACAGGCTTTCGGCGGTACGCTTCAAGTCAGCTCGCTTAAGCCATGCCCACGATGCTATATTATCCTTAACGTCTTCATTTCAAACTGCCCATGTATTCTCATTTCAAGGTATTCTTTTCTCCTCTTTTCAGCTCTTCGGTTAAACTCTTCCTTGCTATTTATTCAATCTACATTTACACCCATATCTTTCGCGGCGTATTGCAGCAGGTCTTCATCACTATTTATCAAATACTCGGAAAGCGTTCTCCTTTCACTCCTTATATAATGCTCTATACTAATTAGTCCTCTGCCGCCGTTCTTTCTTTTCATACACAGTCTGTTTACGTTTGTTTTAGGGTGTAGCTCCCCAAGCAGCGTCATCAACTTTCTTGTCCTTCTATCCAGTGTTGATATTTCCTCCGTAGTCCATTTGAGGATGGACGCACTATATCTGACCACCGCAACTGCCCAGATATTCATTGCGGTAATCAAATTTTTAGCATTCAGGTTGGATTTCAACACCATCTTCACACTTTTTTGATACGCCTCGCTAACCTTGACTTTCATTTCTCTGTGTAAAATGTCATTCAGCTCCCAAATCCCTAAATATTTATACCCACTACCGTCGGGTTTACCTATGGTCTCTCCTGAAGGTAACCGCAATCTTCTGCAGGTTGCTTTCTTCCTTCTTTTCATATCAAGTACTGAGCATTTGGTAATCCCAAATTCCAGACCATTGTCCCTACCACACTTTTGAACTGTTTTGGTTAAGGAATCTGTTTTTCAGATTTCCCACACAATTTCAGGTCATCCATAAACAGAAGATGGTTCAGTGATTATTATTATTATTAATATTTATATTGTTATTATTGTTTTACTTCACAGAATAACAGGCACTCTCCTCATAGTCCACATTCTTAATGCGATACGGTGCAGGTGTTGTCAGATGGACGGAGAACGAGTTTGAGGTAGTGGACAGGAAAACTAGAAAAGTGATGACAATTGACAAGGAACTACATCCCAAAAGCAATACTGAGAGACTCTATATGCCTAGACACAGGGGTTACCATTCTTCTTCTTCTTCTTCTTCTTCTTCTTCTTCTTCTTCTTCTTCTTCTTCTTCTTCTTCTTCTTCTTCTTCTTCAACATGTTGCACAGTATCCCATATACTCTTACTCTTTTTATTTCAGTCATTTTGACTGTAGCCATGCTGGAGCACCGCCTTTAGTCGAGCATATCGACCCCAGAAT